>NW_021703782.1:27301040-27527264 GCF_005190385.1 Monodon monoceros | reverse complement strand
CCGCGCCATCGGCACCCGCGCTCCGGGCAGGGCTTGACGGCCGGCTACCCGGCGCGCCGCCCGCCCGGCCCGCCTGGCCCTCCGGCCGCCGCGCGGGGCGCCTCGGCCCCGCAATCCCGCGTCCCCGGGGCGCACGCCGCGCGAGGGCGAGGTGGCGGCGGCGGCCAAGACGGCTGCACTCACCATAGCCGGCCGTCAAGCCCTGCCCGGAGCGCGGGTGCCGATGGCGCGGACGCTGCGCTTGGATTTCACATCAATTCCTTTTTTCCCCCGTGCCCCCCTTTCCTGGTCCTCCGCTCCTCCGTCTTCTCCCCGTCTTCCCTGGTCTCCCCCTAGCCTTGTCGCCGCGGATCTCTTTGTCTTCCCTGTCGTCGTCTTTTTCTTCGTCTTCGTCTTCTCCTCCTCCTCCTCCGTCTTTACAAAAGGAACGGAAAGTGTAAAAACCCCGGCGCGCTGGGCCGCCGGAGGCTTTCGGCGGAGTGCAGCGCGGACTCACAATTACAAGCCTGTTTCTATTAAGCAGTTCCATGGCCCTCGGCGTGGGTGGTCTGCCGCGCCATAGGCAGGACCTGTCAGGGTCACGTGACAGATCCGAAAACTTTACCCCTTTACAATAAACTCAAGGAAAGCAAAGTAAACTCGAGGAACGTGCTATCAGCACAGCCCTCCTGGGTAAACAGGCGCTCCCCTCCCCTCCTTCCTGGGAGGCGCCCCGCCGAGCGAGCTCCTGCGAGCCACCGCCGCCCCTCCCCGCCCCCCGCGGCCCTGTCTGCGGGGGGCCGCCGGGCGGGGGGTCTCCGCTCTCCACCTCGCCTTCCCCATCTAGTGCTCCCCCACCCTACACACGTTATTTACTGACATTTAGTCACTTGCCCGAACCCCCGGGTGGGGGGTGCTGGGGGAGCAGGGAAGCTCATTTCAGCATCCCCAGCACTTCGGGAAATGTGGGGTGCCCAGAGCGCTGCAGAGGAACACCACCTTCCTGTCCGCAGTTCTCAAAGCCCTTTCCTGCTCGCATTCCCACGGAAGCCCCGAGAAGCTGGGAGCATTCTGGTTGACAGGCCCACAGGCTGACAGGGAGGCAGAGAGCCAGGGGAGCCGGGCAGATAACAAGAGACTCCCGGGGAGGGGTGGGGGGAAATGTTCAATGTACTAAGATGAATGTGGATTCGTGCAGCTTCTGTCGGGGGTCCCTGGGAAGCTGATTCTTCTGAAGAGACTTTGGTGGAGTCCCTTGGAAACCAAGATTGGTAGCTGGCTGAGGAATCACTAATTGATATTTGCTCTTTTCCCTTACAATTACTGTGGTTTTTGGGGTATGCCACCCAAACACTCCCACCCACGCTGCCTTCCCAAACGAGGCCAGCTTGGGTGATTGGGCTAGACGGAAGTGCTGTGGCTCTCAGGCTCTTACCCTAAATGGAAAGTCCTATTCAGGAGAGACCTTGCTACAATGTTTAACATTTTATCTACTCAAACTTGCAGGGTAGACTGTTTCACACACAAGACAACTGAAAGGTGCTATTTTAAATGGACCCCGTTTTGAATAACGATGAATTACAGATACACGGGGAAGGGGTAAGATAATTTACTGAAACTACCGAGAGTTACCTAGCAGATCTTCAAGAAAAGCCAGACTTTCCTCACCTCATTCTGGGCTGACAGTGTGATTAGGTGTGTGTGTGTACCCGTGGTTATTAAAACAAAATAAAACCAAACAAAACCTGAGTCACAATTCATCTCCTTATCCCAAAGACGACATACCGTTCTTTAACAGTGTCATTTGAGTTTACAGGGTGTTTGTGTTTGAAACACATTAAGTAATGAAACATTGGAATGCTGCGCAGCCCTACGAATTAGGCTGGTCCAGAAAGCCGTTTCATACCAATTGACTTTAGTATAAAATGGCCTCAAATTGATATTAGTTGAGCATGGATCCTGAGAGTAATAATGATTGGAAAAACAGACTCACCAATATTTCCCTCTGAAACACTACATTTTGGTGTCATATCAAAGGACTCTGTTCATATCCTGTTATAAACTTGGGTGGGGCAAGGAAGAGGAAGGTATAAGTACATCTCCAAATAGAGTGGCCTAGAATATGACAGAGAAAGAGGGATAAGAAAAAAGAAGAAACAGCTTAGCAAAGGACACTTAAACGGCCCGTAATATAAAGTTGTTTGGTAAGCTAGTTTTGTGGGGAAATTCCAGCAGAATTTGTGGAGTTTGCTTTTCCCATTTAAAAAGAAGACCCTCATGCAAGCACACTTGGCTATGTGCTCCCTGAGTGTGGCCAAGGTTTGGTGGGGTCTCAGGCATATGCAGTTTTTTTTTTGTGTGTGTGGGGGGGGCTTCTTTAGGAAGTCAAAATTACAAACAAAATCAACTACAGGGACCTGGAAGGGGGATTGTGCGATATGGGGCCCTGAAGCTGCATGAGCTTCCTGTCAAATTGCCCCGTTTATAGTACAGAACAGGAAGGTTACAGAGCTGCCCAGATTTTGTGGTCTCCATTAGTTAAGACTGAAAGTATTAATGTCATATTTCAGTCAAATGCTTTATAATTGGGAGCAAAGACGAGCTTGGTTTGGGTGTGAATTATTGGAGTTGGACAGTGGTGGTTTAGCGAATCAGGGAGATAAAACCTTTGGTGTAGGAACCTAAAAGCTCAGGAAGGACGGGAACACACTTGAAGAGCTCTCCCTCAATAGCAGCTTGTCCTTCCTTTCCTTCCTCTGAAATCAGGCTTTGAAAATTATCTCAGTGCTATGCCCTCTCTTCCCTCTGTTCCTAGATGTTAGAAACGTTAAATCATCAATTCTGAGACCTGTGTTCTCCAGGGCCCAGAACCCCATACGCTGTTACCTTCTGGCATTTCTCTGAGACTCTCTGCCAGGGTGGGTGGGCTCTTTCTCATCAAACAGCTGTGTCCACCATTCTAAAGTTGCTTGTGCTTCCCCTTCCTGCAAAGCCAGCTCCAGTGTGGCCCAGTCATAATCCTCTTGGCGTGGAGGTGTCAATGACTGTCAAGGCTTCCAGGCAGCAGAGCTCAGTTGTAGCCTGCCCAATCTGATAAGCCAATTTGCGTCAAGATGTTTGTTAGTGGCTTAAGGGGCTACTAGACAATACTTTTGCAAGTTAACTTGGACTTTTACAGCCATGCCCAGAGGGATAATTCCCAAGTTGGAGATTTCAGGGCATTAAGGCAGGACCCAATGGAGACATGTGGGGCATCTGAGGAGGGGACAATGGAGGGACCTTTGGAAACAGGTCTGAAAACAGACCACATGGGCATGATCAACTCTGTTGATGAACAAGATCATCCCTGACTCTGTTTGTTTCTGAATATCTGCTGCTACTTGAGATACAGCTGTTACCCTTGTCTCACACACACGCACACACACACACAAAGGCACATGCATGCACGTACATTTTTCATTCTATGCTCCCCTCTTCCCTGTCCAGTAAAAGTGGGTGCCTAGGCACTTTTACTCATCCCCTCCCTAAGAGCAGCCTCCAGCAGCTGGAGGGCTTCAAATGAATAACTGAGGGTTCAGAAGAAACATTTGTCCACATTTGAGAAACTCTCCATCTCAGGATGAATGCCACTCTCAATACTCAGTCAGTCACCTTAGGTGTGGCCATTCTTTAATACTGGATCAAACAGATGAAGCTTTCATAAAAAGCAATTTTGCCCAATGTAGGGATTTCCATTCTAAAATGACTAGCCTCCCCCATTCCTGTCAGGAAGATACCCAAGCCAAACCAACTTGTAGAATTGGGGCTTTGAGGACAGAAGGGCAAGAAGTATTTGAAGGTGGTTGGTTGGAATTAGGAGACTGAATGAACAACTGAATTACAGTGCTACCTGCAACACTGAAACAGAAAAAGAAGAACTGTGTAAACAACAGCAAGAAGTAAAACAGGATTGAAGAACAGAAAAACCTGCACAGACAGCTTGGAAACAAAGGAGGTGGAGTGAGATGTGGAATGTAATAAACCAAAGTCTTTAAGGGACAAAATTACCAAGTAGGGAGGCACATGGAGGAGTTATAGTATTCAAAGATAGGACAATAATCTCAGGAGAGGAAGAAGCAGGGAGAAAGATACCTGTGAAACCCCCTACCTCAAAAAATGAAACTGATCCAAGTTGCTTACTCTTGTAACAGATGTCCACATAGGACTCCCTCTGATGAGAGGATTCCCTTTATGGAGACCTGCAGGGGCAGCCTTGCAAATGAAGAATGTGGTATGAAATGAAATGCCAAAGGAGATTTTTAAACTGTGGGAGGCAGGTGTGCCCAGGCTGGCTGGTGATGATGGTGATGGTGATAGTAGCAGATCAGGGCCAGGAGAAATAGCTTATTGCAATCAAGCAGGTCAGAAAAATAATCAAAATGTTCAAATTATATCTAAGAGGACCGAAAAAGATATTAAATGTGGTAAATATAAAAAATAGCCTCTGTCTGGAAAAAGAACAAAGCTGGAGATATAATCCTTCCAGACTTCAGACCATACTATAAAGCTACAATAATCAAAACAGCATGGTATTGGCACAAAAACAGACATATAGATCAACGTAACAGAATAGAAAGCCCGGATATAAACCCACGGACCTATGTCAATTAATCTATAACAAAAGACACAAGAATACACAATGGAGAAAAGAGTCTCTTCAACAAGTGGTGCTGGGAAAGCTGAACAGCTACTTGCAAATCAATGAAATTAGATTGACTGCCTCACATCATATACAAAAATAAACTCAAAATGGTTTAAAGACCTAAATATAAGACATGATGTCATAAAACTCCAAAAGAGAACATAGGCAGACATTCTCTGAAATAAATCATAGCAGTATCAGTCTCCCAAGGCAAAGGAAATAAAAGTAAACATAAACAAATGGAAACTAATCAAACTTAAAAGCTTTTTGCACAGGAAAGTAAACTATCAACAAAATGAAAAGACAACCTACAGAATGGGAGAAAATATTTACAAACAATGCAACCAACAGGGGTTGATATCGAAAATACACAAACAGCTCATACAACTCAATATTGAAAAAACAAACAGCTCAATCAAAAAATGGGCAGAAGCCCTAAATAGATATTTTTCCAAAGACAACATACAGATGGCCAACAGGCACATGAAAAGATTCTCAACATCGCTAATTATTAGAGAAATGCAAATCAAAACTACAATGAAGTATCACCTCACACCACTCAGAA
Organism: Monodon monoceros; assembly: GCF_005190385.1. Classification (NCBI taxonomy): domain Eukaryota; kingdom Metazoa; phylum Chordata; class Mammalia; order Artiodactyla; family Monodontidae; genus Monodon; species Monodon monoceros. The sequence continues at coordinate 27,522,039 of NW_021703782.1, read as the reverse complement.
TAGCCATATCAAAAAGTCTACAAATAAATGCTGGAGAGGGTATGGAGAAAAGAGAACCCTCCTACACTGTTGGTGGGAATGTAAATTTTTGCAGCCACTATGGAGCACAGTATGGAGGTTCCTTAAAAAACTAAAACTAGAGCTACCATATGATCCAGCAATCCCACTCCTGGGCATATATCTGGAAAAGACAAAAAGTCTAATTCAAAAAGATACATGCACCCCAATGTTCATAGCAGCACTATTTACAATAGCCAAGACATGGAAACCACCCAAGTGCCCATCAACAGACGATTGGCTTAAGAAGATGTGATATATATATATATATATATATATATATATACACACACACACACATATATATAATTATATATGTATAATGTGTATATGTATATATATATGTGTATATGTATATATATATAAAACAGCCATTTTAAAAAATGAAATATTGCCATTTGCAGCAACATGGTTGGACCTAGAGAATATTATAATTAGTCAGGTAAGTCAGACAGAAAGATAAATACCATATGATATCACTTATCTGTAGAATCTAAAAAAAAATACAAATGAATTCTATATACAAAACAGAAACAGACTCACAGACATAGAAAACAAATTTATGGTTGCCAAAGGGGAAAGGGTGGGAGAAATTAGGAGTATGGGATTAACAGATACAAACCACTTTACACAAAATAGATAAGCAACAAGGATTTACTATATAGCACAGGGAATTATATTCAATATCTTGTAGTAACCTACAATGGAACATAATCTGAAAAAAAAAAACTGAATCACTATGCTGTACACCTGAAACAAACACATTATCGTAAATCAACTATACTTCCATTTAAAAAAATGGCAATGCTTACAATTCCAATTTTGCATGTAATGGTAATGGCACTATTGCCACAGAGATACAAAACAAAGCTATGTCCTTGGAAAATATATGTATTCATATATACTTGTATAATTTATATTTTTATTTAAATATGAAAATATTAAAGTTGGCTGTCTCTGAAAAAAATAGCCTCTGTCTGACAAAAAGTGCTGTTTTACACAATTAACGTTGTTGCTTCTCAGGATTCATCACGTGTCTTAACACTGGTGGGAAAATGTGCAGAACCAAACTTTATTTATTTGAGCTACATGATTCAAAATTTGGATCAGTGAGCCAAATTTCATTTCCACTCTGTGAGTGAAAGAGGCTGTGTGAAGGCGAGGCTCTGTGCGGGTGAGATTGTGGGGGAAGGTTTGAGGTGTGAGGGGGAGGCTGAAGCCTCCCTGAGCCTGTCATGACGTTGCGTTCTGAGGCCGCTCAGCTGCAGGTGGGCCTGCTGATGGCTCTGAGGACCCCTCATGTATATAGACAGCAGCACTCCTTGGGCTTGTGAAACGTACCCTCTGAGGAACAAGGGCCTGGAGAAGATGTGTGTTTCTGTTTCCTTGCAGCCCCCATGGGGAAGGCACTGGGCAAGGCGCCTTCTCCGGCAACTCTGACCAGTTGTGGATGGAGGCCTGCTCTGTGGGGAGCTGGGGGGGCGGGATCCTGGGTCTGCCTGTCCTGTTGCCCGACTCTAGGCTTGGTGCCTTCCCCTCCACACCTGTATTAGTTTGCCAGGGTTACCATAACAATGTTCCACAAACAGCGTGGCTTAAACAACAGAAATTAACTTTCTAACAGTCCTGGAGGCTAGAAGTCCAAGATCAAGGTGTTCTCAGGGTTGGTTTCTACTGGTGCCTCTCTCCTTAGCTTGCAGATGGCCACCTTCCAGGTCTTCACATGGTCTTCACTCTGTGTGTCTGTGTCCAGATTTCCTCTTCTTGTAAGGACACTGGTCTTATAGGGTTGGAACCCATCATATGACCTCATTTGAACTTAATTACCTCTTTAAAGACCTTATCTCGAAATACGGTTGTATTCTTGAGATACTGGGGCTTCAACATATGAATTTGGGGGGGATACATTTCAGCCCATAACAGCACCCAAATGTTGACAGGAGCTGGCTTGCATCTGAAGGGCGAGTTCCTCTGTCTGCCTGTGATATTCAGAGGGAAGAGTCAAGATGGACTGGAGCCGGATCCTTCTTGGCTTCCAGTGCTGAGAGGACCTGGCCTGCCACCTCCCAAGAACCTGTCCACACCTTTGCAAAACTGATGCTGGGTGACACATTTCCTAGGAATGCTGGTGAGCTGAGAAAACGGCTTTAGGCAACCAGCAGAACTTTTTCCCCACCACAAAGGATGAACACTGTTGGGCTAATTATAAATCTGTCTTTTTCATTTATTGCAGCAAGTTCCTTCAGGCTGTGGTTTCCAAGGCAGGCTGCTCCTCAAAATCACCTGGGGAGTTTAAAAACAAAAACAAAAACAAAGAAACAAAGATAGATTCTTTTCTTCCATTTCAGAGCTATAGAATCAGAATCCGAGCCTTGGAGCATGACATTTTTCAAAAGAATCCCCCTAGAGCAAGTATAGTAAAATGCTAATGGTAGGATCTAGGTGCACGCTTTCACTGTAAAATCCTCCCAAACTTACTGTATGTTTGAAGTTTTTTCATAATGAAATGCCAATGATAAAATAAAAGGATACCCAGGTGATTCTGTTGTGCAACTAGATTGGAAGACCAAAGGGACACATGGTTAATTTACAAATATATTCTTAACATCCTTCTCTATAATTGTACTTGTCACATTGCATTATTGCTGTTCATTCACCAAATGGAAGATCTGTGAGCTTCCACTAACTTGCATAATCCTCTGTTAGGTGCTAGGAATTGGGGAATGAAAAAGAAATCTTCCTTAAAAACATCATGAAATTTCATTTTATACCCATCGGATTGGCAACGTTTAAAAGTCTGACCATAGCAAGTGTGAGCAGACTGAAACAGTGGGAAATTTGGGGCACTGCTGGTTGGAGTGTAGATTGGGTTCATTGCTTTCGGAAAATAATTTGGCGTTATCTAGAAAGGGTGAATCCCATTCCTAGATATATCTCTAAGAGAAACACGAGGTCCAGGATGTGCATTCAAGAATATTCACATCAGCATTGTTTGTGATGGCATAACACTAGACATGACCAAAATGTCAATCAAAGTAGAAAACATAAACTGTGGAGAATACACACAATGAAATTCTACCAAGAGGTGAAAATAAATGAGCAATAGCTACTTTGTAAAAATATGGATGAACATTATCTTGGGTGAAATACCTAGGTCAGAAGCAAGCCCCATGAGAATGCATATATAAATCCCATTTTTTTAAAGTTCAAAATCAATACTTGTGAATAACCCATACCTTGTGAATAACCAATTCAAGGACTGTTACCTCTAGGGGTACAGGAGGTGAAGGGATTGGGGAGTTCAAAAACAATTCATTTTATTGTTCTTTAAAATGTACATACAGGTGATAAATATACTTTTGAAGGTATGATCTATTTCATAGGAGAAACATTTTTTTAAAAGACACCATTGTAGCCCTAGAAAAACTGGTGGCCTGGTGGGGTGTGAAGAATAAATAACTCTAGAATAATGTGACAGGTGCAGGAGCTACAGTGTACAGGGAGTGTGTGCCTGAGCCCCACCTCCTGAGAGGTCAGGGAAGGGGGAGGGGGACACTGAAGAAAGGAAGAGGGACTGCTGACCAGATCAAAGGGAGAGAGAAAGTGAGCTCCTTGGGAAGGGGAGAATCAGAGGCACCCCAGAGCAAATCCTGTTGTTAGAACCCAGGCCCCTACTTCTGGACCTGATCCTGTCAAACCTGTGAGCGACTGCCTTCATGCTTTCTCTATATCAAGACAATGCCCTAGGTACGGACTAGAACCCCACATAATCTTTTCCTAGGGAATGAGGATATATAAGCTTAAAGTCAAGTCACAAAATGTTGTGCAAATGTACTGTTACTTTATGGGCCCAAACCTGGGTTAAAAAAAATCAGTAAAGTCAATATATAACCATTCCATGGGGTCACCTTATAATGACATTTCAGTGGTTCTTTGTGTATAAGGTGATAACATTTATTTACTGTAAATACTATTAGGAGCTATAAATGAAAGTAATAGTAAAAATCCATAAAATAGTGAATTTGCATGTTGATAGGATGTTTTATTATGAAGTCACTCAGCTATGGATAAAGTGACAGACAGACTGCTTAAGAAATATTCAGTTACAAACAAGCATTGACCTGGCGGAAGTGAAGGAGAAGGTAGCTTACAAATTGCAGCTCATTATTTACTTTGACAGATGAACACATCTGTTTAACCTTCATGGATTGAAACAGGCTACCAGCCTACCCTTCACTGAGTGGCCCACCCATTTCCATGCCCCCACTTCCGCAGACATAAAATTAGTTCCATTTGGCTACACTAATACTTTTTTTTTTTTCATTTTTTCTTAATATCTTTATTAGAGTATAATTGCTTTACAATGGTGTGTTAGTTTCTGCTTTATAACAAAGTGAATCAGTTATACATATACATATGTTCCCATATCTCTTCCCTCTTGCATCTCTCTCCCTCCCACCCTCCCTATCCCACCCTCCCTATCCCACCCCTCTAGGTGGTCACAAAGCACCGAGCTGACCTCCTGCTGCTATGTGGCTGCTTCTCACTAGCTATCTATTTTACGTTTGGTAGTGTATATATGTCCATGCCACTCTCTCACTTTGTCCCAGCTTACCCTTTCCCCTCCCCGTATCCTCAAGTCCATTCTCTAGTAGGTCTGCCTCTTTATTCCCGTCTTGCCCCTAGGTTCTTCTGGCCATTCATGTCTTTTTCTTTTTCTTTTTTAGATTCCATATATATGTGTTAGAATACGGTATTTATTTTTCTCTTTCTGACGTACTTCACTCTGTATGACAGTCACTAGGTCCATCCACCTCACTACAAATAACTCAGTTTCGTTCCTTTTTATGACTGAGTAATATTCCATTGTATAATGTGCCACATCTTCTTTATCCATTCATCTGCTGATGGACACTTAGGTTGCTTCCATGTCCTGGCAATTGTAAACACAGCTGCAATGAACATTGTGGTACATGGCTCTTTTTGAATTATCGTTTTCTCAGAGTATACGCCCAGCAGTTAGGATTGCTGGGTCATATGGTAGTTCTATTTGTAGTTTTTTTTTTTTTTTGCGGCACGCGGGCCTCTCCCTGTTGTAGCCTCTCCCGTTGTGGAGCACAGGCTCCGGACGCGCAGGCTCAGCGGCCATGGCTCACGGGCCCAGCCGCTCCGCGGCACATGGGATCTTCCCAGACCGGGGCACGAACCTGTGTCCCCTGCATCGGCAGGTGGACTCTCAACCACTGCGCCACCAGGGAAGCCCTATTTGTAGTTTTTTAAGGAACCTCCATACTGTTCTCCATAGTGGCTGTATCAATTTACATTCCCAACAACAGTGCAAGAGGGTTCCCTTTTCTCCACACCCTCTCCAGCATTTATTGTTTGTAGATTTTTTGATGATGGCCATTCTGACCGGTGTGAGATGATATCTTATTGTAGTTTTGATTTGCATTTCCCTAATGATTAATGATGTTGAGCATTCTTTCATGTGTTTGTTGGCAATCTGTATATCTTCTTTGGAGAAATGTCTATTTAGGTCTTCTGCCCATTTTTGGATTGGGTTGTTTGTTTTCTCGATATTGAGCTTCATGAGTTGCTTGTATGTTTTGGAGATTAATCCTTTGTCAGGTGCTTTGTTTGCAAATATTTTCTCTCATTCTGAGGGTTGTCTTCTTTCTTGTTTATGGGTTCCTTTGCTGTGCAAAAGCTTTTAAATTTCATTAGGTCCCATTTGTTTATTTATGTTTTTATTTCCATTTCTCTAGGAGGTGGGTCAAAAAGGATCTTGCTGTGATTTATGTCATAGTGTGTTCTGCCTATGTTTTCCTCTAAGAGTTTGATAGTGTCTGGCCTTACATTTAGGTCTTTAATCCATTTTGAGTTTATTTTTGTGTATGGTGTTAGGGAGTGTTCTAATTTCATTCTTTTACATGTAGCTGTCCAGTTTTCCCAGCACCACTTATTGAAGAGGCTGTCTTTTCTCCACTGTATATTCTTGCCTCCTTTATCAAAGATAAAGTGACCATAAGTGTGTGGGTTTATCTCTGGGGTTTCTATCCTGTTCCGTTGATCTATATTTCTGTTTTTGTGCCAGTACAACACTGTCTTGATTACTGTAGCTTTGTAGTATAGTCTGAAGTCAGGGAGCCTGATTCCTCCAGCTCCGTTTTTCTTTCTCAAGATTGCTTTGGCTATTCGGGGTCTTTTGTGTTTCCATACAAATTGTGAAATTTTTTGTTCTAGTTCTGTGCAAAATGCCAGTGGTAGTTTGATATGGATTGCATTGAATCTGTAGATTGCTTTGGGTAGTAGAGTCATTTTCACAATGTTGATTCTTCCAATCCAAGAACATGGTGTATCTCTCCATCTATTTGTATCATCTTTAATTTCTTTCATCAGTGTCTTATAATTTGCTGCACACAGGTCTTTTGTCTCCTTAGGTAGGTTTATTCCTAGGTATTTTATTCTTTTTGTTGCAGTGCTAAATGGGAGTGTTTCCTTAATTTCTCTTTCAGAGTTTTCATCACTAGTGTATAGGAATGCAAGAGATTTCTGTGCATTAATTTTGTATCCTGCTACTTTACCAAATGCATTGATTAGCTCTAGTAGTTTTCTGGTAGCATCTTTAGTAGTCTCTATGTATAGTATCATGTCATCTGCAAACAGTGACAGCTTTACTTCTTCTTTTCCGATTTGGATTCCTTTTATTTCTTTTTCTTCTCTAATTGCTGTGGCTGAAACTCCAAAACAATGTGAAATAATAGTGGTGAGAGTGGGCAACCTTGTCTTTTTCCTGATCTTAGTGGAAATGGTTTCAGTTTTTCACCATTGAGGACGATGTTGGCTGTGGGTTTGTCATGTATGACTTTTATTATGTTGAGGAAAGTTCCCTCTATGCCTACTTTCTGGAGGTTTTTTTTTTTTTAATCATAAATCGGTGTTGAATTTTGTCAAAAGCTTTCTCTGCATCTATTGAGATGATCATATGGTTTTTCTCCTTCAATTTGTTAATATGGTGTATCACGTTGATTGATTTTCATATATTGAAGAATCCTTGCATTCCTGGGATAAACCCTACTTCATCGTAGTGTATGATCCTTTTAATGTGCTGTTGGATTCTGTTTGCTAGTATTCTGTTGAGGATTTTTGCATCTATGTTCATCAGTGATATTGGCTTGTAGTTTTCTTTCTTTGTGACATCTTTGGTTTTGGTAACAGGGTGATGGTGGTCTCGTAGAATGAGTTTGGGAGTGTTCCTCCCTCTGCTATATTTTGGAAGAGTTTGAGAAGGATAGGTGTTAGCTCTTCTCTAAATGTTTGATAGAATTCGCCTGTGAAGCCATCTGGTCCTGGGCTCTTGTTTGTTGGAAGATTTTTAACCACAGTTTCAATTTCAGTGCTTGTGATTGGTCTGTTCATATTTTCTATTTCTTCCTGGTTCAGTCTTGGAAGGTTGTGCTTTTCTAAGAATTTGTCCATTTCTTCCAGGTTGTCCATTTTATTGGCATAGAGTTGCCTGTAGTAATCTCTCATGATCCTTTGTATTTCTGCAGTGTCAGTTGTTACTTCTCCCTTTTCATTTCTAATTCTATTGATTTGAGTCTTCTCCCTTTATTTCTTGATGAGTCTGGCTAATGGTTTATCAATTTTGTTTATCTTCTCAAAGAACCAGCTTTTAGTTTTATTGATCTTTGCTATCATTTCCTTCATTACTTTTTCATTTATTTCTGATCTCATCTTTATGATTTCTTTCCTTCTGCTAACTTTGGGGGTTTTTTGTTCTTTCTCTAATTGCTTTAGGTGTAAGGTTAGGGTGTTTATTTGAAATGTTTCTTGTTTCTTAAGGTAGGATTGTATTGCTATAAGCTTCACTCTTAGAACTGCATGTGCTGCATCCCATAGGTTTTGGGTCCTTGTGTTTTCATTGTCACTTTTTTCTAGGTATTTTTTGATTTCCTCAGTGATCTCTTGAATATTAAGTAGTGTATTGTTTAGCCTCCATGTGTTTGTATTTCTTACAGTTTTTTTCCTGTCATTGATATCTAGTCTCATAGCATTGTGGTCGGAAATGATACTTGATACAATTTCAATTTTCTTTTTTTTTTAGATGTTGGGGGTAGGAGTTTATTAATTAATTAATTAAATTTTGCTGTGTTGGGTCTTCGTTTCTGTGTGAGGGCTTTCTCTAGTTGTGGCAAGCGGGGGCCACTCTTCATCGCAGTGCGCGGGCCTCTCACTATCGTGGCCTCTCTTGTTGCGGAGCACAGGCTCCAGATGCGCAGGCTCAGTAGTTTTGGCTCACGGGCCTAGTTGCTCTGCAGCATGTGGGATCCTCCCAGACCAGGGCTCGAACCTGCCTCCCCTGCACCAGCAGGCAGACTCTCAACCACTGCGCCACCAGGGAAGCCCAATTTCAATTTTCTTAAATTTACCAAGGCTTGATTTCTGATCCAGGATATGATCTATCCTGGAGAATGTTCCATGAACACTTGAGAAGAATGTGTATTCTGTTGTTTTTGGATGGAATGTCCTATAAATATCAATTAAGTCCTCTTGTTTAATGTATCATTTAAAGCTTGTGTTTCCTTATTTATTTTCATTTTGGATGATCTGTCCATTGGTGAAAATGGGGTGTTAAAGTCCCCTACTATGATTGTGTTACTGTCAATTTCCCCTTTTATGGCTGTTAGTATTTGACTTGTGTATTGAGGTGGTCCTATGTTGGGTGCATAAATATTTACAATTGTTATATCTTCTTCTTGGATTGATCCCTTGATCATTATGTAGTGTCCTCCCTTGTCTCTTTTAATAGTCTTTGTTTTAAAGTCTATTTTGTCTGATTTGAAAATTGCTACTCCAGTTTTCTTTTGATTTCCATTTGCATGGGATATCCTTTTCCATCCCGTCACTTTCAGTCTGTATGTGTCCCTAGGTGTGAAGTGGGTCTCTTGTAGACAGCATATATATGGGTCTTGTTTTTGTATCCATTCAGCCAGTCTATGTCGTTTGGTTGGAGCTTTTAATCCATTTACATTTAAGGTAATTATCGATTTGTATGTTCCTATTACCATTTTCTTAATTGTTTTGGGTTTATTATTGTAGGTCTTTTCCTTCTCTTGTGTTTCTTGCCTAGAGAAGTTCTTTAGCATTTTGTTTTGTTTTGTTTTTATAAATTTATTTATTTATATATATAGTTTTATTTTTGGCTATGTTGGGTCTTTGTTGCTACGCGTGGGCTTTCTCTAGCTGCGGTGAGTAGAGGCTGCTCTTTATTGTGGTGTGTGGGCTTCTCATTGCAGTGGTTTCTCCTGTTGAGGAGCATGGGCTGTAGGTGCACGGGCTTCAGTAGTTGTGGCTCATGGGATCTACAGCGCAGGCCTAGCAGTTGTGGCACACGGGCTTAGTTGCTCCGTGGCATGTGGGATCCTCCCAGACCAAGGCCCGAACCCGTGTCCCCTGCATTGGCAGGTGGATTCTTAACCACTGCACCACCAGGGAAGTCGTAGCATTTGTTGTAAAGCTGGTTTGGTGGTGCTGAATTCTTTTAGCTTTTGCTTGTCTGTAAAGCTTTTAATTTCTCCATCAAATCTGAATGAGATCCTTGCTGGGTAGAGTAATCTTGAGTGTAGGTTTTTCTCCTTCATGACTTTAAATATGTCCTGTGACTCCCTTCTGGCTTGCCGAGTTTCTGCTGAAAGATCAGCTGTTAACCTCATGGGGATTCCCTTATGTGTTATTTGTTGTTTTCCCTGTGCTGCTTTTAATATTTGTTCTTTGTATTTAATTTTTGATTGATTAATATGTGTCCTGGCATGTTTCTCCTTGGATTTATCCTGTATGGGACTCTCTGTGCTTCCTGGCCTTGATTAACTATTTCCTTTCCCATATTAGGGAAGTTTTCAACTATAATCTCTTCAAATATTTTCTCAGGCCCTTTTTTTTTCTCTTATTCTTCTGGGACCCCTATAATTCGAATGTTGGTGTGTTTAATGTTGTCCCAGAGGTCTCTAAGACTGTCCTCAGTTCTTTTCATTCTCTTTTCTTTATTCTGCTCTGCAGTAGTTATTTCCATTGTTTTATCTTCCAGGTCACTTATCCGTTCTTCTGCCTCAGTTATTCTGCTGTTGATCCGTTCTAGAGATTTTTTTTTTTTTTTTTGGTACGCGGGCCTCTCACTGTTGTGGACTCTTCTGTTGCAGAGCACGGACACGCAGGCTCAGCTGCCATGGCTCACGGGCCTAGCTGGTCCGCGGCATGTGGGATCTTCCCAGACTGGGGCACGAACCCATGTCCCCTGCATCGGCAGGTGGACTCTCAACCACTGCGCCACCAGGAAAGCCCCCTTCTAGAGAATTTTTCATTTCATTTATTGTGTTGCTCATCACTGTTTTTTTGCTCTTTAGTTTTTCTAGGTCCTTGTTAAACGTTTCTTGTATTTTCTCCATTCTATTTCCAAGATTTTGGATCATCTTTACTACCAGTATTCTGAATTCTTTTTCAGGTGGACTGCCTATTTCCTCTTCATTTGTTAGGTCTGGTGGTTTTTTGCCTTGCTCCTTCATCTGCTGTGTGTTTCTGTGTCTTCTCATTTTGCTTAACTTACTGTTTTTAGGGTCTCCTTTTTGCAGGCTGCAGGTTCGTAGTTTCCGTTGTTTTTGGTGTCTGTCCCCAGTAGCTAAGGTTGGTTCAGTGGGTTTTGTAGGCTTCCTGGTGGAGGGGACTAGTGCCTGTGTTCTGGTGGATAAGGCTGGATCTTGTCTTTCTGGCGGCCAGGTCCAAGTCTGGTGGTGTGTTTTGGGGGTGTCTGTGGCCCTATTATGATTTTAGGCAGCCCCTGTGCTAATGGATGGGGTGTGTTGCTATCTTGCTAGTTGATTGGCATAGGGTGTCCTGCACTGTAGCTTGCTGGTCTTTGAGTGGAGCTGGGTCTTGGCGTTGAGATGGAGATCTCTGGGAGATTTTCGCTGTTTGGCATTACGTGGAGCTGGGAGGTCTCTTGTGGACCAGTGTCCTGAACTTGGCTCTCCCACCTCAGTGGCACAGCCCTGACGCCTGGCTGGAGCACCAAGAGCCTGTTCTCCACACGGCTCAGAATAAAAGGGAGAAAAAAAAAGAAAGCAAGAAGAAAATAAAATAAAAGTAAAATAAATAGAGTTATTAAAATAAAAAGATAATTATTAAGAAAAAAAACTTTTTAAGTAATAATAATAAAAAAAAAAACCAAAACGGACAGACAGAACCCTAGGACAAGTGGTAAAAGCAAAGCTATACAGATAGAATCACACACAGAAGCATACACATACACACTCACAAAAAGAGAAAAAGGGAAAAAATATATATATCATTGCTCCTGAAGTCCACCTCCTCAATTTGGGATGATTCGTTGTCTATTCAGGTATTCCACAGATGCAGGGTACATCTAGTTGATTGTGGAGATTTAATCCACTGCTCCTGAGGCTGCTGGGAGAGATTTCCCTTTCTCTTCTTTGTTCGCACAGCTCCTGGGGTTCAGCTTTGGATTTGGACCCACCTCTGCGTGTAGGTTGCCTGAGGGCGTCTGTTCTTCGCTCAGACAGGATGGGGTTCAAGGTGCAGCTGATTTGGGGGCTCTGGCTCACTCAGGCCGGGGGGAGGGAGGGGCATGGAGTGCGGGGCGAGCCTGCGGCAGCAGAGGAACAAGCCGGAGGAATGCCGTGCGTTCTCCCCGGGAAATTGTCCCTGGATCACGGGACCCTGGCAGTGGCGGGCTGCACAGTCTCCCGGGACGGGCAGGGGAAGTGTGGATAGTGACCTGTGCTCGCACACAGGCTTCTTGGTGCGTGAAGCAACAGCCTTAGCGTCTCATGCCCGTCTCTGGGGTCCGCGCTGATAGCCGCGGCTTGCGACCGTTTCTGGAGCTCTTTTAAGCGGCGCTCGTAATCCCCTCTCCTCGCGCACCAGGAAACAAACAGGGAAGAAAAAGCCTCTTGTCTCTTACGCAGCTTCAGACTTTGTCCCGGACTCCCTCCCGGCTAGCTGTGGCGCACTAGCCCCCTTCAGGCTTTGTTCACGCAGCCAACCCCAGTCCTCTCCCGGCGCTCCGACCGAAACCTGAGCCTCAGCTCCCAGACCCCGCCCGCCCCGGCGGGTGAGCAGAGAAGCCTCTCGGGCTGGTGAGTGCCGGTCGGCCCCGATCCTCCGTGCGGGAATCTCGCCGCTTTGCCCTCCTCACCCCTGTGGCTGCACTCTCCTCCGCGGCTTCGAAGCTCCCCCTGCTCCGCCACCTGCAGTCTCTGCCCGCGAAGGGGCTCCTAGTGTGTGGAAACCTTTCCTCCTTCACAGCTCCTTCCCACTGGTGCAGGTCCCGTCCCTATTCTTTTGCCTCTGTTTTTTCTTTCGTTGTTTTTTTTTTTTGCCCTACCCAGATACGTGGGGAATATCTTGCCTTTTGGGAGGTCTGAGGTCTTCTGCCAGTGTTCAATAGGTGCTCTGTAGGAGTTGTTCCACATGTAGATGTATTTCTGATGTATTTGTGGGGAGGAAGGTCATCTCCGCGTCTTACTCCTCCACCATCTTGAAGCTCCTCCTCCAGACTCCACTAATACTTCTTGATACCCTCTACTTTAGTGCTTCTCGTTCTTTCCAACTTTTTATGTCATGGTACACATAGAAAAAATAATATTGGTACAACACAATGGAATAAGCTGGAGGAGATTGGAAGGCACCTATCTGTGGGAATTAGTGGAAAATTTGCATCTTCTTTATATTATAAAATTATGAGACAAATAAATAAATGGAATATTACAATGGAGTATTATTCAGCCTTAAAAAGATGGAAATCCTGAAATTTACAACAACATGGGTGAACCTGGAGAGCATTATGCTAAATGAGATATGCCAGGCAGAGAAAGACAAATGCTGTATAGTATCACTTGTATGGAGAATGTTTTTAAAAGTCAAACTAAAGAACCAGAGAATAGAAAATTGGTTGTCAGGGGTTGGAGGTGGGGAAAACAGGGAGAGGCTGGTAAAAGGGTATAAACTTCCAATGACAAATAAGGTTTGAGGATCTACGGTATAATATGGTGAGTATAGTTGATAACAGTGTGTTATATAACTGACATTTGTTAAGAAAGTAGAACTTAAACATTCTCACCAAAAAAAAAAAAAAGGAAATATGTGAGATCATGGATGTGGTAATTAATTCAATATTTTCACAATGTATATGTATATCAAAACATCATGTACACTTTAAATATCTTACTATCTTATTTGTCAATTGTACCTTAATAAAGATGAAAAAACCCCAAATTTACACCTGTTGAAATTATAGTCAAAGAATGTAACAAATTCTTTGTTGGGCAAACTATTTTTGCTTTGACAAATTTCATATTGAAATGTCTTATGATAATATGAATGGATTTCTAATTTTCCATGTGTTTGTTTCCTAGAGCTGTTAAAACAACATGTCACACAAAAGGTGGCATAAAATAACAGAAATGTATTCTCTCACAGTTCTGGAAGCTAGAAATCCGAAGTCAAGGCGTTGGCAGGGTTGGTTCCTTCTGAGAGCTCTGAGGGAGAATCAGTTTCAGGCCTCTCCTAGCTTCTGGTGATGGCCAGCAATTCCTGGCATTCCTTGGCTTGTAGATATATCCCTCCAATTTCTGCTCCATCTTCCCACGGTGTTCTCCCTCTGTGTGTGCCTCTGTGTCTCTTGTCATCTTCTAAGGACACCAGTCATATTGGATGAGGGGCCTACACTACTCCAGCACAACCTAATCTTAACTAATTACATCTGCACCAACCCTACTTCCAAATAAGGTCACATTCTAAGGTACTGGGGGTTAGGACTTCAATATATCTTTGGGGGCAGGGGGCTCAATTCAAACCATAACGTCATAGAACTTTTTCAAAGCAAGCATTTCAAAATAACAGTGAAGCTCCAACTTGCAGTGTAGGCACACATGGTTAGACAGTCACCCTGAGCCAACTTGGACACCATTGAAATAGTGTACCAGTTGCAGAAAGGAGAGACACATTCAGTATATGTGTAGACAGATTTGCGATTCCTGGAGTCTGTTTTCTGCCTTCCACCCTCAGCACCAGCCAGCTCCACTTCCAGCACCTGAAACATGACCATCACCAGCTGACTCACTGAGCCTTACTCATGGGTGCACCTCAGCCGGTCACTGACCGTGGGTATCCCGAGGCTCCAGTGCACTGTCACCATGGAGCAGCAAGTGCTGCAGGCCGGTGGGGATCTCAGTGGTCGGACCCCATTCCACTCTACTGCAGGAGTTCCAGCAAAGGCTGCTTTGTGGCTGGAGAGGCTGCCCTGGGGCTCCAGACTCTTTGGTCAACATGGATGCCCTGTGGAGGACAGAGCGTTACCCTGAGGCACTCCTGAGGCTTCTTTGTGGCATGCTCACGTCTAAACTGTAGCACCTGGTGGTAAAGCTCTGTTCTCCTGCCTTGGCCTCTGTTCTGCTTCTACTTGTCTGACCGTTCCTCCCCAGCTTCCTTTGCTGGTTCCTGTTTTTCCACTTGCTCCTGAAAAGTTGGTGCTCTCCAGAGCCCATCGCTGACCTCAGTTCCTCTTGCCCACTTACTCTTTTACCCTTATAGGTTGGACAGTGAGCCCCCTGGCACCCAAGTCTCCTTCCTGAGCTTCAGACTCTACATCCAACAGCCTCCTGGACATGGATGCTTCACAAGTGCCTAAAACTGAACATATTCCTGCCCACCTCCTCCAGCTGAATTCTTTGTCCTTTCCTCATTCCCCAAACCTGCTCTTTTGAATCAGCGGCTCTTCCATTAACACGTCGGCCAGTCAGAAATTAAGCTGCACCTTTGATGCTGCCTTTCTGTTGGCCAAAGGAGTTCATCAGGCACCATGTCCACATTCCTTGGTGTGGTTTACAAGGTTCCTGGTGGATTTCTTGGTCTCCTTCCTCTCCAGCCCTATCTCCTCGCCCTGTCCCTCTTCCTTAGCCAAACAGAATTACATGCAGTTTTCTCACTCCTCTATGCCTGTGCATTTGCTCTTCCCTCCATCTGCCTCCTATACCTTCTACCTTTGCATACATCCTTTAAGATGCAACTTAAATGCCACTTCATCGGTGCACACAGAGATGGCATCAACTCTACAAGAGGAGGGTCAGAGAAAACTTCACAAATAAGGTTTTCATTTACAAAATTAAAATCTCTCAAATATTATTAGTCATTTTGATGGTAAATTGTTAGTAATTAGTAGAATTATTAGTCATTTTGTTATTAAAGTCTAGAGACGTGGTTCTCAAAGTGGGGTCCCTCAATCAGAAGCATCAGCATCACCTGGGAATTTGTTAGAAACGTGAATTCCCAGGCCCCACCCCAGACCTACTAAATCAGAAGCTCTGGGATGGGGCCCAGCAATCTGTGCTCTAACAAGTCTTCCAGGTGGGTCTGGTGACAGCTAAAATTTGAGCTCTAGTAGTCTAGATCTGGCCAAAAAGGAAAGGGAAGGTGCACTTGCATTGTGAATTTGGCCTCTGTAGGTAGCTAAATGGGGCTACCCTTGGCCAAGACCTGCACCTCTCTCCTCTCTCTCCCAGGTACAGTCACTCATCTAACCGACTTAATGCATATTCAGGTTGGTTTCTTACCCAGCAGAAAGACTCGAAAATGCTCCCTGAATGGAACGAAATTGGTCTCAGTATCAGAGTGTTGGTGTTCATGGCCCACATTCTTCATCTCTTTTTCTTTTTCATTTCTTTGCTATAGGGCTTTCTTTGTTTCAAATCATCAGCCTCAATTGCCTTGCATGATTTCTCATTCAATGGCAAACTAGCCAGTAACATATGACTGCTTCCCAAGAACACAAAACTCAATGCCACCAAAACTGTCCGTATTTTCCAACCTCCAAACTATTCATATGTGTCTGTCCTCCTTTGTTCTGCTTATCTTCCTATAAAGGACCTCAAGACAGGTTCTCTAGGCAGAACCTGGGTTCATGCTTATCCTCCAACTTGCTTTTAGAGCTTTGTCGTGCTTCTCCTAGTCATGAGGAAAGTAAAAGAGGTTAGTAAACTAGAATAGAGAACATAGGAATAGATCCCCAGTAAATACAGGAACTTAATATCTGACAAAGGAGATTTAATTCAATGGGAAAGATTCAATGGGAAATTTGATGGTGCTGACCTAAATGGATATCTCCTGGAAGAAAATATAGTTAGCTCCCAATCTCAAACATTTGGGAAAATTAGTTCTCGATGGAGTGTTTACATGTAAAAAGTAAAATAATAAAAATCATATAATTTAGCATGACCGCGGATTGGAGAAACCTTTTTAACAGAGGTAGGAAGTTAATTGTCTATAAGAGAAAAGAAATATTTTAAGCAAAAACAAATTAACCATTTTTGAACGGTAAAAAAATATTTAAAAAATTAAGTAACCAGAAAAATACAAGCTTCATATAGGGGAAACCCTAGGGAGTGATGGACAGTATGGCGAATGCAGAGTCCTGTCCAAAGGGGCCAGCAACTACTTAGGTCCAGCAGATGCACCGTTGCCATGCGGGGCTGTGGGCACAGTGCAGCCAGATATTCTTGTCCTTAAATCCCCTTATACTCAGAAAGTTTATAATTTCTACCTGAGTTGTCTACTGGTGTCCCAAACTCAAAATGTCAAAATAAAAATTATCCTTGTCTCACCAAAATATTGTTCCTCTCCCTCTTTCTCTCTTCATACACACACACGCACACACACACACACATGCACACACACACACACACCCACACACACACACAGACATCAACATCCATTCGTGCCTGGCACTTTATGTAAATGTATATTTTTCATTTTCTTCTCTTGCCCAGCTCACTCCCTACTCCAATTCAAGCTGTCACCACTGCTGTTTCTGTTCCACATCTTTACCCACTGTCATTTCTCTTATATTCCTTCACATTCCTATACTCACAGGGGCCCTGGCCCTAGATACTCAGGGCTTCTCATGTGGACTATTGTTATAGTTTTCAAACTGGTTCCCTGCTTCCCACCTCAACCGTTCTAGTCCATCCCATCCACGATGGCAAAGTCCCATTCCTAAGGAACAGGTCTTTTCAACCAACTCCTGGACCAGAAACCTTCGATACTTCCCCATCACTAACTGAATGAAGGGTGAATGCTCAGCCCTCCCACCAATATCCTCAGACTTCTCAACCTCAGCTCCTCTGCTCTCGCTATGAAGCACCGAGCTGAGGTGCTCTGTCTCCTAGGTGACCTACTTTCTCACCTGTGCTTATGCTATTTCTTTTATGTAAAACGTTCTATACCCCACCTCCTATCACTCACTCAGTTCACTTGTCACTTGCCCCAAGAAGACTTCCCTGGTCCCTCACTGAAATAAGCTTTCTTGTCTCTTACATCCCACAATACTTACCTTATCCAACCCTCTATTCTCTTTTATACAGGCCAGAGTGGACAGCTGTTAGTTTTGATACCAAGCCTCCACTTACCCTTTCTTCAGCTTGCAGCACCTCAGTTTCTCCCTGTTGAACTCCTGTCCCCACCTAAGAGTTTCAGGATGAATTGACTTTCTCCCACACCCCTGAACAGGTCCTTAGACTGGCCCAGCCAATTGGAGCATCTCATTTCCCTGGCCACGGTGACTGGTTCCGAAAAGGGCATGTGAACCAATCTGTTAATGAAACACAGTGAGATTTTCTCTGGGACCACTGAGAAAGAAATAATCTTACTTTCTCACTGATATTCTCTAACTATAAAAATTACTATATCTGGATTTTGCTAGAAACACCAGCTGGGGCCTGATAATAAATTAAAGCCAATATCATGGACGACAGAGCAGAGGAATGGAGAGAAATTCCATCCTGATTACAGTTTCTGTCCCTGGATCAGGCATTGACTTTTTATTTACATGGCCCATTACATTCCCCTTTTTTGTTTAAATTAGTTAGAAGTGGACTTTCTGATATTTGCAATCTAAAAAAAATCTAGAATAACATGTTAATCTTCTGTTAGCCTGTAAGTTCCTTGAAGATAGGGACCATCTTGTTTATATCACTAATTATAAAATATCTTGCTCAAAAAGGTGCCAATAAATATTTTTTATTGAATTAGTTAACTATTGATAACTCTCTCCTGGACTTCTCTCTGCTTTTCTTGGTCCCATTTTACGGGCATTTAATCCACGACAGAGGGATACAACAGAAACTAATAATCACCACCTAGGTATTTCACCACAACCTAGAAGTTAAAAAACTCTAAGACTTTCTGGGGCTTCCTCAATCTCCTCATGCAAAGGACAAAGGAGCTAGTGTAGGCAATGCTCATAGTAGCTTCTCTCCAGACTGTTAAGCATCGGAAGAGTATGTGAACCTCACTCTCTGGTTTCTGTGTTGTTGAAACGCATCTCCTTGTAGGAAAGAATTTTCCTATGTTATCATATTGTCATATGCAACAGTTGCGCAAATAATTTTTAAAACAATGAGGTTCAAAGATATTTAAATATTAAATGCTTCTTTTAATCAATTTTTAACATTGTGATAAAATACACTTAACGTAAAAGTTACCATTTTAACCATTTTAAGTGTTCACTTCAGTGGCAGTAAATACATACACATTGTTGTACAACCATCACCACCACCCATCCACAGAACTCTTTCATCTTGTGAAACTGAGACTCTGTACCCATGAAACACTAACTAACTGGCCTTTCCCCTCTCCTTTAAGTCCCTAATCACCACCATTCTACTTTTTGTCTCTATGAATTTGACTACTCTAGGTATCTCATCCAAGTAGAATCATACATTATTTGTCCTTTTGTGATTGGCTTATTTCACTGACACAATGTCCTCAAGGTTCATGTACATTGCAAGCATGTGTGATAAGTTCCTTCCTTTTTAAGGCTGAATAGTATTCTATTGTATGGATATACCACATTTTATTTATCCTTTCATCCATTGATGGACACTTGGGTTACCTTTACTTTTTTGGCTATTTTGTGAGTAACACTTCTATAAACGTAAATGTGCAAATATCTCTTTGTCGGCTCAAAGATATTTTATGGGTTTATCTATTTTCTCTTTCTGGTTAGGCCACTGTTTGCTGGTATCAGCTCCTCCATAATAAATCCAATTTTAGAAGATAGGTTCTGACTGAATCTGCATATTCAAGGAAGTTCTATTTACTTTGAACACTTAGATGACTTTATGATTGGAGTTAGTCTTCACAACATATAGCCAATCAAACCTTTAGAATACTTCTGCCTACTTACCCAGAAACAGCTTTTCGTAGGAATTTTATGACATTTTGTGGATGTTAGAGTTCCAAAAATTACACAGATTAAAAAGAATAAGGGAGATGGCATGGAATCAGGATCCATTTTAGGAAAAATTGAGGCATTGATAAAATTGATGATTTTTAGGAGCCTCTGGTAGGCAGAATAATGGTCCCCCAGAGATATCCATGTCCTAATCCCAAGAACCTGTGAATATGTTACATTGCCTGGAAAAAGAGACTTTGCCAATGTAATTGGGTTAAGGATCTTGATGGGTTGTTTACCCTAGATTATTTGGGTGGGAAGATCCAAACTAGAATTCTTAAAAGTAGGAGAGGGAGGCAGGAGGACAGCCCGAACGCCATGTAAGAAACACTCCACCTACCATTGCTTGCTTTAATGGAGGAAGGGGCCACAAGCCAAGGACTGTGGCCAGCCGTAACAGATTTTCCCTAGAGTCTGCAGAAAGAAACAAAGACCTGACAACACCTTGAGACAGTGAGACCCATGTCAGACCTCTAACTTACACAACAGTAAGGTAACAGATTTGTGTTGTCTTAAGCCACTAAGTTTGTAGTAATTTGTTACAGCAGCAAGAGGAAACTCATACGGGGACTTTATCTTTTTCTTCCCCACTTTCCCTCTTGTTCCCTGAGACCACATGCAAGAAAGAAAACATTTTTTTTTTTTTGCAGTACGCGGGCCTCTCACTGTTGTGGCCTCTCCCGTTGCGGAGCACAGGCTCCGGACGCGCAGGCTCAGCGGCCATGGCTCACGGGCCTAGCTGCTCCGCGGCATGTGGGATCTTCCCGGCCCGGGGCACGAACCCGCGTCCCCTGCATCGGCAGGCGGACTCTCAACCACTGCGCCACCAGGGAAGCCCCAGAAAAAAAACATTTAAAAAAATGTTATTTATGTTCTCTGGCTGAATAATCTGGCTGAACCATTTGTACCCTCTAGTAAAGACATGACAAATAGTTGAAATTTTGAGAGCCAATCTTGATAGCCTGAAAGTGGCTGCCAATCATCTGATGTGGAAGAGGATTCTGAGCCAGTGCAAGTCAAAGGGAAAGGGACATGACTGACTAGTGGTGTCTGCCATGGGTGGGAGACAGCACGTGGAGCTTGTGCTTTCCACTTCTATTCTGGCCTTGCCGTTCACCCTCTTTTCCAATCCTTTCATTTCCTTTGTTGTTTTCCACAGGGCCCCCAGGAATGACTCACAAGCAAAGCTCTACCTGGGCAAATTCAAGCCCCAGGAATGTTGGGAACTGTTCCAAGGGTACCTGCTAGAGATACTCAGTGATGGTTGGCAGGTCACTATATTGACCTCAAAAAATCAGGCCTACAGTGGGTGTTGTCAGTGCCTCTCCAACCTTCCAGACTCATCTGTGAGCAGGGAGTGCTCTTCAGTTTTCCAGCTGCTAGAATCTGCATCTCTGTGTGTGGTATGATGATATAATAAGAAGTATATATTTGGTCCTTGTCCCCAGTTCCTTCCACAAGAGCTTCTAAAACCTTGGAATTTTCTGAGTGATAGGGGTGAGAGGAATGTCTTATAATAAGCCCCTTTCATTCATACCTGTTTGTGCTAATGAGGTGATTCTTGGTGAGCCCTTAGAGAGCTTAGGATTGGGGCTGGTTGACAGAGGAACCAACCATGTGATTAGAGGGTTGGAACTTCCAGGAATAGCTCTTCCCTCCCAACCCGCTTCCCCTCCCCTCTCCCCTCTACCCCTGTCCTGGTCTCCAGGGAGGGGAGAGGGGCTGGGGATTGAGCTCAATCACCAATGGTCAGTAATTCA
Source organism: Monodon monoceros (assembly GCF_005190385.1). Taxonomy (NCBI): domain Eukaryota; kingdom Metazoa; phylum Chordata; class Mammalia; order Artiodactyla; family Monodontidae; genus Monodon; species Monodon monoceros. Next base: position 27,500,919 of record NW_021703782.1, on the reverse strand, counting down.
ATCATTGGCTACATAATGACACCTGCACAAAATCCCTAAATGCTAGGGTTTGGGGAGCTTCTGGGTTGGTGAACACATGTGCCAGGAGAGTGTACCCTCCAACTCCATGGGGATAGGAGCTCCGGCACTTGGGACCCTTTTGGACCTCTCCCTATGTACCATTTCCTCTGGCTGTTCATCTGATTCCTTTACAATGAACTGGAAATAGTAAGTAAAGCAGTGTCTGTGAGCCATTATAACAGATTATCACACATGAGGAAGGGGTTGTGGGGACCATCCAATTTGTAATCAGTCACACAGAGGTGTGGATAACCTGGGCACCCAATACTTGTGACTGGCTCCTGAGGTAGAGGGGCAATCTGCACATTTAACCTGTGGGGTCTGTGCTAACACTGGGGAGTTGATATCAGAATTAAATTAAATTGTAAGACACCCAGTTGGTGTCTACAGAGAAGTGGAGAACTGCTTGGTTTGGAAAACTCACACATTTGGTGTCAGAAGTGTAATGAGTAGAAACAGATCATAGTACTGTGCCTGAAGATTCTTGTCCCACCCAACAGCCAAATCCACACTGCCCTTTAGTGCTTGGGAATCAACAACCTCCCTGTCCCTAGCAGCTCACCGTGGAGAATAACCGTTGCAGAAGGTGGACTCGCAGAGGTTGGTGCATCAATACCCCAGCTCCCTCAGCCTGGGTTGGATAATTCTGAGGCTTGCGTCGTGCCCAGAGTTTCTCTGCAGGATTAAGCTTCATCTTCTCCTCACTGCCCATGACTACGCATTTGGATTTTCTGTTTCTCTGCTCCTGCTTTCTAAGCAGGCCATACATTTTCAAATATTCAGTACTTAAAAAGAAGAAATACACTTCCATAATAAAAAGCCACGCAGTGCTAAAGGGTATGGAACGAAGAGTAATTATCCTAGTTCTACTCTTGACTTCAAATCCTCCATTATCTTCTCCAGAGACAACCATAATTTTGTGATTTTGTTTACCTTTTAGGATTATTGTGCATGTAATTAAGCCTATAGACATATAAGAGGCAGCATTATCAAACTACTGTTCTACCTTCTACTTAAAATTGCAGCTTAACCCTCACCCCCCTTTTTTTAGAGCACAGGATTGCTTACTTCTTGGCATCCTTTTAGCACAGTCTTCATGCTTTTTCACCAAATCCGTGCTGATCTGAGCAGGTGATGTAATTTGGTAGGCACAATTCATAATCAAAATGATAACATGGATGATGGGGACGGCAATACTGTGGGTTTTTCCTCACAGCACAAACTCTTTACGCACATTCGTTTATTCTGACTGAGTCTTCAGGAGTCTTACTACTTAATGTAAGCTCTGCCTAGTTCATCTCACAGTTATACCTATTCTTTTGCTTTATGGGTGAGAATGCTTTAGTAGAGAAGGGGATCCTTTAAAAATGAGTACAAACCACAGTGCATTTGAGTCAGACTTCAGAAAAGCATGTGTCTAAAGGAAGCCCACTGTGACCTGGAGAAAAGGAGATTGTGGCCTTTTAAATGGGGGAGGACACTGCAGAAACCTTAGAGGTCCCTGTGGCTGGGATAACAAAACCATCATTCCCAGGGCCATTTTTTGGTGGTTTCCTCTCAGGGGTTCCTTAAATGTTCTTTCATCTACTATAAATCCTCTCTTTTACAATGTCTATGTTAAGGGAACAAAATTTCCTCTAAAAGAGATGATGTGAGGGGATTCCTTATTGGCTGCAATACGGAAGACCCTTATGTTTCATGCTCCAGTTTGATTTTCAAGTTGTTCCAGATGCCTTTCTGCAGCAACACTCTTTTAAATTAATTGTCGCAGACAGTGGACTCCGCTCACACTTTTTTTTTTTTTTTTTTTTTTTGCATCCAGGATGTGTAAGCTGTAGTAGATAACTTTTCATGATAGAGATGACCAGCATCAGGTAGAACCTGGAAGTTTTGTGTCAGCTGAGCTCCTAGCTTCTGCTTCTCCTCCTAAACATATGGTCTTGTATTTTGTATAATTGTCTCTAGAGTATCTTTGAATAGTTTTGTAGTTTTAAAATGGATTAGGGACAAATGATTATTTTTCTTTGTAGTGGGCTTTCCATAGAAACAAAGAACTTAGGGAGATTCTTTGAACAATTATAAAAGATAAAATGAGAACCCTGAGAAGTTACAAATATAACATAAAGAATTCAGGGTTTTTTCAAGACTAAATTAAAGTGTTGTGACTTTAATGTAGGAATATATAGGAGGTCATTGCTATAATTTCTCAGAAGGATGGGAATTTGGCTGGTTCAAATTCGCTTTGAGTACACACAGCAAGGTTCATCAAATAAACACCTTTATTACTGCAACAGCCTATTAAAGGGAGGTTATTTTAGGTAGGTAGGTTTTTCTCAGTTGGAGGGAAAGTCTCTGAAAATAATTTCATGGTCTATATCAGCGCTCTATCTAACTGGTCCAATTTTGCCCGCATGATGGGGGATAGCAGCTTTTATAGTGTGCTTCATTGTACAATTACCAGCTATTTCAGGAAATTCCTTTCCAACTTCAGATAAGAGCTACTTTGTGCCCCGTAGCACTGGGACAACCCCCTTATAATTGTATTCAAGCTCGGGTGGTTCGGGCGCTGCTTTTAGTCATACACCATGGAGATTCATTAGACCTTCTTTTTCACTGAGCACTTGGCCACACGGAATGTTCATTTGGAAGTTTCAGTCAAAGGCCCATAGAGCCCCACTACCCTGCACAAAGTTGTCCTGTATTTGGTCAACTGACTGTTGAATAATTGGCACAGCTCTTGATGCCAACGTGAAAGAAGCAGTGCAATGCCCGACAGTTAGGAAAGATATGCTGGTCTTGCATGAATTCCACTGTGTTTGGAGTTGGTGGTACGTATGTATTTATTGAGGTGCAGGGAAAGTCCTTCCAGTATAGGGTAGTGGTTCAGAACTTAGACTTTGGAGCCAGATATAGTATGTTGCACATTAGTGCATGACCTTGGAGAAGTTAAATACCCTCCCTCTTCGGTTGTAAAATCTCAATAATAGTACCTACCTCCCAGTGCTGTTATGAGTTGAAAAATGAAATCATAAAAGTACAGGGCTCTGAACAGAGCAAGCACTCAATAAATGGGAATTAATTCTGTACTATCCATCACTGTGGTAGATGCTATTGGTGCCCCTGCTATATTCCCTTGTCCCTACCACTACAGCCTCTATCAGCCCAACTTTTCCTTGCTGCTTTTTTTCCCTTGCTGCTTTTCCTTGCCAGAGGGCTTTCTCTGGCCACCAAACCATTTCTGCTGCCCTCATACAGTTGGCTGGAGGAGCTGAAGAATGAATATGTCTGGAAATAGCCTTCAAGCAGGGATTGACGGGTGTATAAATACCCCAGTTCTCCTGCCTCTTGGTTGGAATAAGCCTGACTCTGGAATTCCCCAGTGGGATTGAGTTCCATTTATCTGCAGGGATGACTTTCATAATAATGGACTTTTATTGGTTACCTTTCCTTTCTCCCTACTGCACACCCCCACTTGCCACTCCCAAGTAAACCACTTGCACTCAGATCCTTCCTCAGGTCACATTTGGGGAAACATACATTAAGACAATCATCTTCAACATGAGGAAAGAATTTTCAGTTGGACTCAGTTATGAGTATACATATGGGTCCAGGTCTCAAAATTCCTACAAGGAATCTCCTTGCAAGTAAGATTTGAGACCTTTTAACCAACTGAGTCATAAATGGTCTTTTTCAAAAAATTTTTTTGGCTGCACTGCATGGCTTGTGGGATCTTAGCTCCCCAACCAGAGATTGAACCCAGGCCCTCAGCAGTGAAAGCGTAGAGTCCTAACCACTGGACCGCCAGGGAATTCCCAAATGTTTTTTATTCTTAATCCGCACAATTTATCCAAAGGAAAACTCTCTAGGAGCTGCTGCAATAAAAAGGCTAAATAACTTTCAAACAGATTTGTTTCTTTTGCAGCAGTAACGCCTGATGTTCCATTTGCCATTGTTTTTCACCTTTCAACAGAGGTTTCATTTTAGAAGGTTGTGCAAAAACATCAAAACTCTTTTTGAGTTTTGGTATCTTTTTTTTTTGAGGCAAAAACTACACTAATACGTATAAGCAGTGGATATTCAATCTTTGGACATGACTTTGAACTGGATGCCTTCTAGTTATTTTTGAAAAAAGAGGAAACATTTAATGAAAGTTTTGAAGCTGGCAGGAGCCTTTATTGCTAGTGGGTGGTGAGCATGTGGGCCTGAGCCCCGGCAATAAAAAGACGGGTAAGTCCTGCTCCTGCTATGGCTGAGGAAACAGCCATGTGAAAAACTAACTAAAATAGAGATGTGAGTTTGAAATATGTTCACGAAGTTTGTCTAACGCTTTTCAAATTCTATGATATTTCATTAGCAACATCCTGATGAACTTTCCACCAAGTTATACGGAGTGTTCAAAGTAATATTTTAAAAATATTTTTGTTTTATTTCAATTTCAAAAAGTGTCCATATTACGTGTTACGGTAAAAGGGTAAAATGATGAAGTAGCTTTTGACTAGACATTTCTAGCTGATTGCTTTTCTTAGTGGAGGTATGTCTAAGGAAAGGGACTCTGACATTTTTACATGAGTACTGTTTTAGTTTTTCAGTTCAACTTGTATAGTTACATCAGATGAATGAGCAACAAATAAACATTTTGTCAAGGATTATGTATAAGCATATGTTGTTTAATCTTGTGTGATAACTAAGAGATGGGAGCAAAAGCATGTAGTGCTTATGCTCTGGGAGATATTTTTTGGTTAATAATTCCAAAGCCTTCCAAATATACAAAATAGGTATTTCAGAGAAAAATGGATATACACACTCATTCATGGGATACACACTCATTCATGGGATACACACACTCATTCATGCATTCATTACTTCAGCAGATATTTATTGAGTACCTACTATGTGCCCTGGCACAGATCTAGGAGCTGGGGATGTAATAGTGATCAAAACACATATATAGGACTTATGGTCCAGCAAACAGATATTACTTATTTAATTGCACAAGTGAATGCATAATTATACAGTGAAGAATGTATATAATTATAAAGTGAGATTGTGCTCTGAGGGGTAGCAGTGAGTTCCATGAACTCACCTAATAGTGGAATCTGACCTAAGCTGAGGAAGCAATGTTTCTGCTGTGATATGAAGGATAAGTGGGGTTACCTAGGCCAAATGCATTGGATTGGAGAGTGGGGAGTTGATGATAAGAATGTTCCAGGAGGAGGTAATAGCAGGTGCAAAGACCCTGGGGTGGGAAGGAGGCAGCCTACATGAGGATCTAAAGGAAGGTCTGAGCACAGATAGCTCAGAAGACAGAGGGCCAGATGAGACCGGGGAGCCAGATTGAGGCCATGTCATGAAGGTTTTCTAGATCATTTAAGGAGATGTCTTTATCCTGCGAGCCATAGGTAGACGAAGAAGGGCATTATATAGAAGGGAATTGTGATCGGGTCTGTGTTTTGAAAAAACAAAAAACCTCAGATTGGCATCAAACCCACTGGGGGCAGGGCCAGAGGGAATAAGGGGAGGGATGGATAATTAGTAAGCTGTAGCAGAAGTCCAGTGGAGAGACGACAGTGCCTTGGAATAGAGTGGGGTGACGGGGAAAGAAAGTGACTAGATTCTAGAGGTATGTCGGATGTAAAGTTGACAGGGCTTGGGGATGGTGTAGCTATGGAAAGCAAGAGAGAGGGAGGGAGCAAGAGTCAAAGATGACTCTTAGTTTTCTGACTTGTGTCTCTGCATGGAGAGTCGTGCGTTCACCATGAGTTGGGGGGAGAATATAAGTTTGCTTTTCAACATAATAATTTTGAAGTGCCTTTGAGTCTTCTAAATGGAGAGGTTGAGCTGGCATTAGTATATAGATCTGGAGACCAAGATGTTCTTTTTTATTATTATATAATTTGTTCTCTCCAAGATTTTAAAAATTAGATGAAATATGCAGGGTTTATGTTTGCAAGTGCACATGTGTGTTTCTCATCCCTTTACAGTATTCACTTTAGCTCATAAAAATTTTTGAAAATACGTATAATGGATTTTTCTCCCCACCATAGGAGATTAAGAAAATCTTCTTCTTATCTCCTATTAATTTGGAGATAATTGCATGAAGGTAAGTCTGAAACTTTGACGTGTAACCTTAATTGGGAATTCTTCTGTAATTTCTGTTAAACTTGAAACATCAAGAGCTGGTGTTTGGTGCTGGCAATGAGAGCCGCGGAGATGTCCAACGAATTATCTCTTCTATGTGATTGAGTGTCCTCTGACCACTTTTGCTTATTCTGCATTTCTACCTGGACAATTTCTTCACTCCTGTGAGTTAAATTACTCTTCATCTAACAGATATTTATGGTGCGTACTGTTCTAGATGCTGGATATACAGCAGTGAACGAAACACATAAAAACAGTAACAAAAAATACATACCCTTGTAATGCTTGAATGTGCTAATGATTCCCAAGCCCATGTTTAGCTCAGCCCTCTTTTCAGCGATTTAGACACACCTATATTTAATTATTCCTTGGGTCCCTCAAACTCAAGATATCTAAAACCAAACTCCTATCCTTTTGCTCTATACCTGCCCTCCTGAATTCCTTGTTTGTCCAACAGACCGTGCATCCATCCACCTACCCAACTGCCCAATCCAAAGAACTGGGAATCATACTTAATTTCTCCTTCTCTCTCACTCCTAAATCCTATCGGTAACCCAGTCTTCCTATTGCTTCTAAAATAGTTCTCACACCTGCCCCCTCATCTAATTCCCAAGTGGCCCTTCCTAATAAAGCTGGCTCTCACCATCTCTTGCCTGGACTGCTGTAAGAACCACCTTCCTAGTTTCCCCCAATCCTGTATTGTTTCCTTTAAATCCCTCCTCTATGCAGCTGCCAGAATGACTGGTCTAAAAGCAAACCTGGCCATGTTCCTCTTTAATGACTGAAACTCATTAACATGCCATTGAAAGCCTTCTGTGATTGTCCTCTGCCCACCTCTCCAGTTCATCTCCTCCCATCCTCTCCTTTCTCTCATATACAACAATACTGAATCAACTGTAGTTCCCATTCCCCAAACATGGAGGGTCCTTCCCAGGACTCCTCAGCCAGCTACCCCTGCTCAACTTCTAAGTCTAGGCTCATGTGACATTTCTTCCATGAAGCCATCCCTCATCCTCTAACTCCCTCCACAGGACTCGGTGATCTCCAGGGCATCGTGTGATAGTTCCTTTACATGTTGTCTTGAAACTTCCTGCTTAACATTGAAATTGCCTGTCTTCCTCACATTTTGAAAGTAGGAACTGCGTCTTAGTCTTGGGTGTAGCCTCAGTGCCTGCCACAATATCTGGCACATAGAAGGCCAACAATCAATATGTGTTGAACGGTGCTGCTGAACATGTCCTCTTTAGAATACTTCTCTCTCGAGGAAATTTCAAGAACGTGGTGTATGATGTTTCTTTTCTTAGAGGTACTAGGATAATGTTGTAGGAATCCTTTAATCTAAAGTATGCTTGAAAGAGAAGGGGAAATATAACTTTCTGCAGAGAAAAGCTCTTTCCTGCAGAAAAAAAAGCGAGACTCACCATGAAAATTCTCAGTATATTGAGACTCACTCAATATACTGTAGTTTTTTTCCTAAAAGAAATTCTTTTACAAGGGTCTCAAGTGTAATATAGCAAAAGATATACCAAGCAAGGGAGTCACTGATTATTTTAAATTCTAAAACCTTCAGCTTACAGACAGGCTAACACTGTGTTGAATTTGGCATCCTCTCTTGACAATGCTATGTACACAATTGATTCTATCACCTAGTTCTTTCCTGTCTTCAACTTATTTTCCTACAACAAAGGATGGAAAATATTCACAACTCAGAACATATGTATATTTGGAATAGTTAGCTCTTTCTGCTTTTTTTTTTTTTTTTGGTTCTTTGAAAAAATGTACTTTGATCTTCAGTGTACCACATGAAGGTCCTTTGAATGCAGTACCTAATGGGAAAAATAAATAAACCAAGAGCTGCTGTAACTTAAGATGTTCGCCTTGAGAACTATTGGTTTTTCTGTCAGTCTGTCAGCCCGCCTGTCTATGTGAGTGAGACTCTCCATTTTGAATGCCAGTGTTTTGTGTAAGTACCTTAGAGGTTTTGTTTTAATGTCTAAACACTAGCTCCTCAGTGTTCTTGCCAATTGCTATAGAATTCTTTCATCACTTAGCAAGGGCAAATTTTCTTTTTTGTTTCTTATTCAGCTTGTCTTGCTAAACCTCTTAAACAGCTAAAGAAGACATCTCTACAGACCAAAAAGAATGATTTTGTCTCTTGATTGATTTTGTAAACAAACAAACAAAAAAACAACACAATTACAAATTGATTTGGTGAAGGTGGAAACATTCAAGGTATAGTGGATGCTGTAGTGTGCTGCCCAGATTCCCCCTTCAGGATGGGGATACTTATTCTCTAATCTGCTGGGAACATTGGCTGTAACAACCCACAGCTAAGTCCCTCTTTGGGAATTGACTTCAGCCCAAGAAAGCTATCTGACACAAGGATGATGCTTCCTTGCTCTATTGCAAGAGGGGGCAATTTACAAAAGCCTGGCCTGCTAGCCTGAATTTGGGACAACTTTCTAGGGCCATGTCAGCTCCAGGACTCTGCACAGTCCAATTTCTCACTCTGCCTCACTCACTTGGGTGTTACTCCTGTGAACACTACTGCATAAACCTCTTGCCCACATGTATCAGAGTCCTAGAAATCTTTCCCAGGAAATCCAACTAAGACATAAGATATTCAACAATGAATCAATTCAGGGAAAAAAGACTGGTGCGTTAGAGTTCTTCAGAGAAACAGAACCAACAGGAGATACATTTCCTAATATATATCATATAATGTACATCCATCCATATATATATATATATTTACATGCAGTTGACACCTGAACAACATGGGAGTTAGGGGTGCCAACCCCCCCAAAAGTCAAAAATTCCTGTATGATTTTTGACTCCCCCAAAACTTAACTACTAATAGCCTACCATTGACTAGAAGCCTTACAGCATAAAAAGTCAATTAATACATATTTTGTATCATAAATGTATATCTACATATATTTTATGACATACCTTTTTAATTTTTTTTGATATTTCTAGGCTGTGTGGTTCATCTGTGAGTGTTTTCAAATTGTTGCAAATCTCCAAAAAAATTTCCAATATATTTACTGAAAAAAAATCCATGTATCAATAAAAGTGTGCCTGCACAGTTCAAACCTGTGTTGTTCAAGGGTCAACTGTATATCTATATCTATATATCTCATCTGAATTACATATATGTAATAAACATTATCTATCTATCTATCTATCTATCTACCTATCTATCTATCAGTCATCTATCTATCATCTATGTATACTTCTTGCCTGGAGTAGGGGATGGATATGCAGGAACCAGGAAGACTGCTAGGATGTACAGGGGACATAAAATGTTCTAAAATTTCTTTTGAAGAAATTTCAAAAGAAATCTCTTCAATCTCTTTTGAGGACATAAAATGTTCTAAAATTAGATTGTGATGATCTAATTCAGTGTAACTTTGAATCAGTTTAAGTGCCACGTCAAGTACAATTGCCTTTTTCAGCTTAGATTTTTGGAATGTTTGAACACAAACATGAACATGAACACTGCCTTGGAGACTGGTTGTTTTCTGCCTGGGAGACCATGGATTGAGAGAGTAGGCAACCCTGTTGATTGGCTGAGAAGATGAGGGCTGAAAAGAGCACTGGACAATAAAGAGTCGTCAGTTTTAAGGTTGTTTACTCACAAAAAGCACTTTACACTCTGAATTTTCTCCAGCTCCTTCACCTCTCTACATAGGTACATAGAGCAGAGGTAGATAAAGCCTTGCGGAGACAGCCACACAGCACAGTGAACAGCACACAGCCTGTTGGTATGTTAGGAATATGCTACCTTTACTTTGGTTCCCAGTATACTTCCAGCTCAAACATTTGAGCTGGCTGGTCTTCTTAGCTGTAGCAGCATATTGGACTAATGTGTTTAGAGAGTAGTCTACTATAACAAATGTTTATTGAGCACCTACTATGTGCCGGGTACTATTCTAGGTGCTGTGGATTTGTGGTGAGCAAGTTTGATAATGAATTTTAGATTCAACATTCACTCATCCAAAAACCATGCATTGAGCACCTACTGTTTTTCATGGCTAGGTTCCAACTAACGATGAAAACTCAAAAATAAAATTGCAGCTATAGAGGAATCATGTTTCAGTGAATTGTGGAGTTAAATAAAGCCAGGTGGGCAATCCCAACTTCACCCCCTCCTAGTTGTGTGACTTCGGAAAAAAAATATTTAAGCCAAGGAGCCTACCTATGTCATTATATCCTGTAAAATTTATTGAGATAATATATCTCATTGAACACGCAGCTCAATGTCTAGCCCTTAGTATCTAAAAATAAATATTAGTTCTCTTTTAATTTTTAGTTCACGCCCATGGGTTTAAATTATGGTTTATGTAGAAAGCCATTTGAAAAACCCTGTAATTCATCTTCCTCATTTATATGAAAAAATTGGGGCCTACATATCTTACCCAAGGTTGCATAACTAGTTAATGTGAAATCAGCACTGAATGTCAGCTATCTCAATTCTCGGTTCAATGCTTTTCTACCACATCACAGTAACTTAAGAGATTTGTTTGTCCTCTGTCTCTTTTACTTGCATTCTCAGTAGGGTTTAGCGTTATCTTTAAACCTGGAGATTGCACTGTGGAGTCTCAGAATGGTTTTAAAAATGTCACTCACAAGAGAATGATACAGATGAGATGAGATTGGCCATGGGTTGGTAATTCTTGAAGCTAATGGATGGATTCATCGGGATTTATTACACTACTCTTTCCACCTTTGTGTATGTTTGAAATTTCCCATAATAAAAAAGTTAAAAAAAATGTCACCCAAACCTTATGCCAATACCAATTCCAGAAAACCCCTACTTCTACCACTTCTCTATCTCAAGATGGTTTCATTTATTCTTCATTTTCAGTCTTCAGTAGATTCTCAATCCCTGACAGATTATTTATCCCATTCACAAAGGAGCTCGGTTTTTCAGTTAAGGTTTGGTGTTTAGAATGTCTAAACAAGATGGCATGGCCAGTTCCTAATAGACAACCTCCTTGGCCACACTCAGTGGGTCACCCAGGAGCAGAGGGAGCTGGATGTTGCTTGTTGTACTTGCTTCTCGTGGGGGCACAGAGGCCATGCTCCAGACTGTGCCACGTTTGAGCAGCTCTCTGAGGAGCCAGGGTGCGTCTGTGATGATGAACACAGAACTGGTCACCTGCTAGAGTAGGGGAAGAGAATTTAAAAAGGACACTTAACTTAGTATCTCAAGATATTGACATAACACTTTAGGTAGGTAATAAAACTCTGAGGCCAAGGGATGAGTAACTATTGTAACACAGAAAGCACTGTTGAGTTAGTGCCTTCTTCCTTTCAAAAAACAAGAAGAGAATGAGAGTTTCTCTCACTGCAGCTGTGTTCCGGCCCCAGAAGAGCGAGCGCTCAGAGTAGAGAGATAAAGTAGAGGACCATGGTCCCTGGCCATGGATGGAGTGGTGATTTTTTAAATACCTTTAGCAGACATTTGGAGAGTGCTTTGAGAGAACACAAGTCTCCTTAGATATGCACATCAAATGGACTCATGGCTCTGCTGAGGACCCATGAAAAGCTGCTTAAATTGTTAAGAACTTGTAATGCTTTTTTATTGAAGTATAGTTGATTTACAATGTTGTGTTAGTTTTTGGTGTACAGCAAAGTGATTCAGGTATATATATATCTGAAAATGAATATATATATATATTCTTTTTCATATTCTTTTCCTTTATAGGTTAGTACAAGATATTGAATATAGTTCCCTGTGCTATACAGTAAGACCTTGTTGCTCATCTATTTTAAATATAGTGGTGTGTATCTGTTAATCCCTCCTAATTTATCCCCCCTTTCCCCTTTGGTAACCATAAGTGTGTTTTCTATGTCTGTGAGTCTATTTCTGGTTTGTACATAAGTTCACTTGTATCATTTTTTTTAGATTCCATATATAAGTGATATCATATGATATTTTTCTTTGTCTGACTTACTTCACTTAGCATGATAATCTCTGGGTCCATCTATATTGCTGCAAATGGCATAATTTTCATTCTTTTTTATGGCTAATATTCCTATATATATATATATATATATATATATATATATATATATATATACATACCACATCTTATTTATCCATTCATCTGTCAATGGACATTTAGGTTGCTTCCATGTCTTAACTATTGTAAGTAGTGATGCTGTGAACATTGGGGTGCACGTAGCTTTTCAAATTAGAGTTTTCATGTTTTTCGGATATATGCCCAAGAGTAGGATTGCTGGATCACATGGTAGCTTCTTTTTAGTTTTTTAAGGAACCTCCATAACTGTTCTCCAGAGTGGCTGCACCAATTTACATTCCCACCGACAGTGTAGGAGGGTTCCCTTTTCTCCACACCCTCTCCAGCATTTATATGTAGACCTTTTGATGATGGCCGTTCTGACCGGTGTGAGGCGGTACCTTATTGCGGTTTTGATTTGCATTTCTCTAATAATTAGCGATGCTGAGCATCTTTTCATGTGCCTGTTGGTGATCTGTATAAGACCTTGTGATAATTTGAACAATTAGTTATGCTTGAGTCCTGAGTATAGCGTGGCCACTCAAGTTGTGCAGAAGCAGGTGGAAAGCAAAGTCAGAACAGTATGTACTCATGGAGAGTCTCAGAACTGGCCTGGCAGCAGTAGCAAAGCTAAGATAAGCATGTGAAGGAGGTACTTAACTAACTAGCGCAATAAAAGGACGCCTTGGCTGTTATCTCTGAGCCCAGGCCCACACCTCCACGGGAGATGTGAATTTACTTGTCCAATGTGAGCATCAGAGCCTGAAGGAGAACCCAGGTCTCTGACTTCTCCACTCAGCACTCCTTCAGCTACCAGTGTTCCTCCACCTTCGCTGCACATTAGAATCCCCTGGGGATCTTTAAAAAAATATTAATGCCCTGGTACCAACCCAAACCCATTAGATCAAAATCTCTGAGGTCGGGGCTTGGGTGTTAATAGTTTTAAAAAAGTTCTCAGGTGATTCTAATGTGCAGTCAAGGTCCCAAACTGCTGTGCTGTACCTTGCTGTTGCCTCCCCTCTGCCAGCTACAACCTTGATCTGCTGGTCATGTCACATCTGCTCCCACTGCTTCATCAGCCCCAATCTAGCTGCTTGCTTTCTGGCTTGGTGGCCCTTCCTGTTTCTGAATGGCTGCATCCTTGCTTCTCTCCAGAGGTGGAGGCTTAACACTCACCATTTATTGTGGGCTGTTTACTGTCTCCAGAAGTTCTCCTTGGGTGGTTTGAATGGTGGCTCCCCAAAAGCTATGTTGTGTCCTGGAATGTGACCTTATTTGTAAAGACAGTCTTTGCAAATGTAATTAAGTGAAGGTTCTCCAGAGGAGATCATCCTGGATTTAGGGTGGGCCCTAAATCCATTGACAAGTGATCCTTATGACAGATACACAGAGAGAAAGAGGAGAATGCCACATGAGGACAGAGGCAGAGACTGGAACCACAAAGCAAGGGATGTCCAGAGCTACCAGAAGCTGGAAGATGCAAGGCAGGATTCTCCCCATGAGCCTCTGGAGATACCCTACTGCTACCTTGATTTCAGACCTCGAGCCTCCAGAACCGTGAGAGAATATATCTCTTTTGTTTTAATCCACCCAGTTTGTGGCAATTTGCTACGGCAGCTTGAGGAGACTAACAGAGATACCATCTCGATACCCTGCTTTTTGCTTGGTTGTATCTGTAGCAGACAACCATCCAATTTAACATGCTTCAGCTGGACTTGCTTACCGAACTTAACAAGTTTTGCCTTATCTTATTATTACATCTAGAACGTTTTGGGGTATCTACTAGGGCAACACACCCCTCTTCCTGTCTCCCTTCCAGCCTTCTCCTCTCCACCCAGACTATATAGCACCCATCAGAAGCCATCTCACAGTGGTCACATCCTAGCCTCTTCTTTTACAGGTTTTAATTTTTTCATATCATGCTTCTTTTAAAGTGAACACAATTTGCATCAGGTTATTGTACACAGTTGAAACAATTTAGAAGAGTAAGTTCTGCCTTCACCTGCTACTTTCCTCCATGCAACTTCCCATACGCGCCTACGGTAACCACTGCTAACCAAGAACAGTCTGGTGAATATCCCCCAATCCTTCTTTCCAGGCGATAACTGACTCAGACAGGAAATATAAGCTATGATGCAGTTGGAAACAGCACTGCACTTGTTGAAGCCGGCAGGGGTGGGGTGCTTAGAGCCCACCCACTACTTCTCCTAGGATCTCTCTGAACAACCCACAGGCTGCAAGGAACAAAGACACATCGAAAACCACATCTCAGCCCTCTTGGTGTCTGGCCTGGGGGCCAAGGTGGGGACCAGGGTAAAGCAATCGTGGCACATTTAAGGAGGCACTCACGCTCAGGGCTATGCACACCTTAAGAAATCTGCTGTTTGGGTGGTGAAGATCCCCATCAATGGCGGAGGAGGGGACCTGTCTCTCTCTACTTGTGGCTTCTAGGTGTTTCCAAAGGAGGAAGAAGCTGCAGCACTTATTTCTGGCTTTGTACATCAGTAAGTCAGATCAAGTCTGACTTGAAACCCTCTGATGTCTTTCTATCTCATCTAAGGTGAAAGCCAATGTCTTTGCTGGTCACACACGGCCTGCTCTCCACCCTGTCCCAGGGGCTCTTCCTCTCTGATCCAGCTCCCCATTGGTATTCCCGGCACTCACCCCACCCCAGTCACACGGGCCTCCTTCCTTTTCCTTAAACACACCAAGCGTGGTGTATCTCAGGCCCTTTGCAAACTTGCCATCCTCTCTGCCTGCAACGCTCCTCCGTCAGGGATCCAGGAGGTTCACTTGCTTACTTCTTCCGGATCTCTGCTCAGAGGCTACCTAACCAGAAAGGACTTCCCTGACTGTTCTACACCAGCAGCACCCCCAGCCAACCCCACCACTCACTGTGCACTTTGTGCTGCTTCCTTTTCCTCTGATTATCTCCTGACTCTGCAGTCACAGAGAGACTGCAACAGGTTTTGTGAGAAAAGGTACAAAAACAGGCTAGACGCTTTCTCCCACTGACTTCACTGTGGGATGCCTGCTAAGCGCAGGGTCCACTGTGTTGGGTTTTGTTCCTGTATGAAGAGCCCCACAGACATGCCTTTTGGAAGTTGGACACAGGGAAGCTGCACATCCCTGAAAGCACTGGCCTGTGTCTTTGTGAACTTTCTATTCCAAGGTGCTAATTGAGTATCTGCAGGGCTGCCTTTTTCTCTTTGGCTTCCAGGAAGTTGGGGGCCAAATTCGAGACTGAACTATAACAACTTTGTGAGACTTGAATGTCTTTCTTTCTGGTTGGGATTTTCCAGACTTATTTACATTTCCCCACCCCGGATTGTTCCTGTTACGCTGTGTTATATGCTATAGTTTGTTCCTTTTTTGTAATCCAGGGATGAGGTGGGAGAGAAACAAGCTAATTATTGGGGGCACAGATGAATCCACAGGCATGGTGAAAGCGAGACTCCTGGATTGACCGCACCACTGGCATGAGCGGGTGGGACTCTGGCCCGGCAGGCACTGTTGGAAATTTAATACTGCCTTGGACAGAGAGGAAAAAGATGGGTGGAGACAAGAAGCACAGTCAAATCCTGAGGTCAAGTTTTTGCTCATATAGTTGTTACTTATAATATGAAGAATATGTATCCGTAAGTTTATAGAATTTCTGAGCTGAGAGAAATTGTTGGTAAATCCAAATATTTTCTTGTAGAAATGAGGAAACTGAAAACCAAGCAATTTGCTTAAGGCCCAAAACTATTTATTGGCAGAGACGAGATGAGAATCCTTTTCTCTCTCCTCCTGGCCCAAAGCTTTTTCCACAATACCACCCACAAAGTTGCAGTTCTTCCCATTTTGTGTATTAAGAATTTTTCATTTGAGATCCTTGGAAAATGTGTTAAGAGGTTATGCCTGCATACATATAATTCTTTTTCCTCCACAGACTTTCCAAATTCAATAAAGAAATGGAAGGGAAGTGCCCCCTGATCGTTTTCCTCAAAGCCAGCAATGCTCTGATTTTCCCTGATTTTAACGCTCCAGCTCAAAAACACACTCGTTCCCGTGGGCTGTGGACAGAGAGTGAAGGTTAAAACACGGGATAGAGGAAACGACAGGGCTTGGGCAGCTTGGGACTGGAGGTGGGCTGTGGGTGAATTCCAGGTGGCAGGTGGGATCGGCAGAGTAGGGGGTTTTCGGGGAAAGCTGCCTGCTGGGCCCAGGAGAAGAAAGATGGGGATTCCAGATGGGCCCCAAACATGTCTAGTTTCGGTCAACATTGGAGGAATCCTCAGTGTAGGTTCTCAAAAATGCACAGACTCTGAGGGGGAGAGCAGGCTGAAAAGAGAAAGGGAAGCCCTTGCTGCCTGCAGAATCACAGGTCTCCAGGAGAGTTTGAACACAACAAAACGTAGCACAGCCTTCTTTGGCGGGTAGCCTTAGGGGTTAGGACCTAACTTTGAGAGGAAAATTGTTCTGATGAATGGGTATATTTGTCTAGTTCCAGCTAAGTGGTTTTCAACGATGACTTCAGCCTAGAGCCCTGCAAAGCTGAGCTGCAGCCACCTGGTGTCACAGCTGCTTTGTTTTACCAGTTAGTCAAGCACAGAGCCCCGGGGGAGGGTCGGGGTGGGGACACCTGGGAGAAGCTTAGGGCCTGGGAGCTGCCGCTGCCTGGAGAGAAAGCTCTGCCAAGCTTATCGTCAAAAAGGCAAGGACATATTGGGCCTGCTCATTCCACCCTCTTGCATCGCTAGGGTGTGTCTCCCTAGAAAACCAGAGCCTTTTCAGGCCCCACTTGTACTGGACACGAGCTCTTGCAGATTTAATGCCCGTGTCAGCATGGGGCCTTGTTTTCTGTATTGCACGTTGCGAAATGATGGTCTTTATGATGACAAATAACCAACAATGATCCCAGCAATGATCGTATAGCTACTCTTTTAAAAGCTAAGAAAAGCGATCAAAGGTAGGTAAGAAAGGTAGGTAATGGTCAATCTTCTCATGAGACACGGCTGTGACCTTAGACAGAAATGCAATTCTGAACTTCACTCTCAGTTTGTTTTGAAGGTTACCTAAACTGTTTCTGGTTTTGAGCTGTCTTTGTATCTCTCTTCCTTATGATGGTACCACGCCAACTCAAAAGAGGACTTGAAGGAATGAACCTGAAGACCCTCAGCTGATCACTAGAGCACTAAATTGGGAATCAGGGTAAGCTTTCTGACCATCCCTTAAATCTCTTTCCAGCTATGAGGTCATTTCCCCAAGCCTGGCATGAGGACCACATATGTTAGAAACTCTCAAGTTCTTTATTAAAAGTGTAGCTTCCTGAGCCTGAGTCATGCTCATTGGATCAGACTATCTTGGATGTGGGACCAAGAACCTGTATTTTCAACACCTAATTCTTACGCATATTTAGTTTTTTAAAAAATTAATTAATTAATTTATTTATTTTTGGCTGTGTTGGGTCTTCGTTTCTGTGCGAGGGCTTTCTCTAGTTGTGGCAAGCGGGGGCCACTCCTCATCGCGGTGCACGGGCCTCTCACTATCGCGGCCTCTCTCTTGTTGCGGAGCACAGGCTCCAGACGCGCAGGCTCAGTAGTTGTGGCTCACGGGCCTAGTTGCTCCGCGGCATGTGGGATCCTCCCAGACCAGGGCTCGAATCTGTGTCCCCTGCATTGGCAGGCAGATTCTCAACCACTGCGCCACCAGGGAAGCCTGCATATTTAGCTTTTTAAAAAACAGTTCGATATTTGCCTGAAAGTGGACACTTATGTAGCTATCACCCTTGTCAAGAAATAGAACGTTATCAGCAATACAGAGACCCCCTTATGTCTCTTCTTTTCCCCAAAGGTAACTATTATCCTGATTTTATGGCAATCACTTTTCTGCTGTCCCTTTGCATTTACATTTAAGAATACATTGGTTTTGTCTGGTTTTTCAAGTTCTATATGAGTGAAATCATATAGTATATAGCTTTGGCATCTGCTTTTCTTTTTTTTTTTCTTTTCCTTCTCACCATTATGTTTGTGAAATTCATCCTGTGGTTGTAGTTGTGTTCTACTGTATGACTAAACCACAATTTACTTATTTAGTCTACTGTCGGTGGACACTGGGTGGTTTCCAGTTTGGGACTGTTATGAATAATGCAGCTCTGAACATTCTTGCACACATTTCTGTTGGTTATACGGTAAGGGAGGGATTACTGGGTATGCTTATCTTCAATGGTAGTAGGTAATGCAAGCTGTTTTGCAAACTGGTGACTGCAGGTCCAATTTTAAGAACCTTTATGTATACTTTTTTGCAGACTGGTAGGTGGAAACAACCACGGAGTGAGCTTTATGTGTAATTAATTGTCATTTCCTTTTCCCCAATTTATGGAGGTAATGGCTAGATTTGTTTTCAACTGGAGTTTTGTTGATAAGTTGGATTTCTCTTTTGCTGATTACTGCTAAATCCTCCTGAATTTATATCCGAAGTGATTTCTTGATCTGTCCAGAAATTAAAACAGATATGCGTAAGAACCTGCTATGTGTCAGGCACAGTGCTAGGCTCTAGAAACACAATGGTGAACAAGACAGGGAAGATCTTGGCCTTGGAGATGCTTAAAGTCTAGTGAGGGAGAGACATAAATGAGAAAAGACACATGTAAATATATAATTATAAATTGTGAGATGTTATATAGAAAAAGAACAGGGTGCTGGGGGGAGAAGGAGGGGCTGTGGGGAGGGGTGGCACCACCTAGATATGAAGGTTCAGGGAGGGAGTGGGAGAGAGCTTAGCTTGAAAAGTGACAGCTCAGACCTGGGTGAATCTGTGAAGAGTCAGTGGAGGATGTTCCAGGCAGATAAGCCATTCTCTTGTGTGGGCTCTTACAGAGAGAGGAGCTTGGTGCGCTGAAGAACTGGAAGGATTATGATGGATTATGGCAGAGGAGGGGAGGCGGAGTGAGCCTGGTGAGGAAAGCAGGACCCAGGTGTGGGTGTGGAGGCGTGGGTGTGGTCTGCTGAGTGGTGCAAAAGGATGGCTCTGGCTACGGTGAGGAGAATGGGTTATAGGAGGCCAGGTGAGGGAGCAGGGAGGCCAGTTAGGTTGATGATGTTAGGCCAGATGACGTTTAGCTGGACTAGGGCGCTGCCAGGAGACTTGGAAGATGTGGATGAATTCAAGAAACATGCTAGAGCTGGAACTAAGAAGTCTGGTGAGGAGAGAGGGAGGGACAAGCGAGAAGAATGACTCCCAGGTCTGGCCTGTGAAACTGGGTGAGAGGAGTTTACCAAGATGGGGAAATCTCTTCTATGGACATCAAATTCCTTTTACAGCACTTAAGACCTGCCCACATCCTCCTGTAGTTCCAATGTCTTTCTACATTCAATGCCAAAATGAAAGAAGTCTCCTAGTTTTTGTTAACAAACTTCAAAACAAAACCAAACAGAACAACTTTTATTTGTATTTATTTTGTGCTGAATTTATTCTGGCCTTAAGTTTTTGTTTCTTCTGGGATATCTTTTTCTTCTGTGCAACTTCCTCCTCTGGTTTAGGAACAATCTGCTCTTTTTTAGTAGGGATCATCTCAGTGTGGCAGTAGGAGCTCACATAGATCTGTAAATTCAGTGGTGCATCTTGGGGCCTTTGTTCACCTGGATGTCCTCAATGACCAGAGAATCTACATCTAAACCCTTAAGGTCAGCATTACTCTCTGCATTTTTAAACATGTGCAGCAAAAATTCAGCACTGTTTTTGGGCCACTGACCCTACGTCTAGCTCCACTCTTGGGCCTGGCACACCCACCAACTCTGCCATTGTAAGGATGGAATGGCACACACTGATTCTGTAAAATGACACCTTTTCAGATATACATAACCTTGATGGCTCTGGGCAGTTTCCTGGGTGTTCTTAAAGTGAACACAACAATTTGAACCTCTTGATTTACATGATTTTGTGGAGTTTTCCGAGTCAAGTGAATAGCAAACTATTTTCAGAGACGGCCACTTACAGGAAGAGCTTAACAGTCTTTCTTCTACCCTCTTCCACCATGATCACTTATTTATTAAGTGTTTATTTGTATGCTTATGGTGTCCAAAGCTTCTGGGCCATAGTTTTAAGGTGTGAATTAGTGAATGAGTTCTTTTTATTACATAAACCTACAGACCCAAGTCAACCTCCAGATTCTAAATATGGGTAGGCTGCCCTGATAGGGAAAATAGCAGATCTAAACATGATTCTCAGAAAAAGTGCACTTGCTTAAAAATTATCTTTTGAGGAGTACGGTTATGAAACATTGAAATACGATGTTAAAACCCAATAAAAAGTTCTAAATTCAGAAATGTGAAAGAAGTGACAGAAAAAAAGAACTTACTTCAAACTCTTCTTTCCAATAATGAATTGGACTAACAACATTTTCTTTTCAAATTTCTTTTTCTTAAAAGAATTTTAACTACATTAAGGCCATTTGAAGTGGGCTTCCTGTATAAAATATAAGATATAATCAATTTCTTTGAGATATGTACCTTTGAACATAAACATAGCAGAAGTGTTTTTGGTTTAGAGTTTGTGAGGAAATTCCTAAATTTTCAGATTTGTTCATCTAGTATATATATATATATATATATATATTTTTTTTTTTTTTTTTTTGTGGTACGCAGGCCTCTCACTCTTGTGGCCTCTCCCGTGGCGGAGCACAGGCTCCGGACGCGCAGGCTCAGCGGCCATGGCTCACGGGCCCAGCCGCTCCGCGGCATGTGGGATCTTCCCAGACCGGGGCACGAACCCACATCCCCTGCATCGGCAGGCGGACTCTCAACCACTGCACCACCAGGGAAGCCCCTCTAGTATATTTTTAAAATTAGGTTTTGGTCTCTTGGCTGGTCCTTCAGAATCCGTTTCCATTCCCTGGAGTCTGATTGGGAGCACTGGAGAAGAGATAAGGAAGTGAACTGAACTGACCACGCGGCCATCCAGCTGCCACTTCCATTGCCTGGAAACAGAGAAGAGGCCAGGCTTTCTCCACCATAAGAGTCCAGCTAGTGAAGCATTTAGTACAGAATTTCCACGAGTACCAGGGAACTAAGCTTGGATGTTACATAGTCAGGAATAAGCAACCAGAAGAAAACCAACCACGCAATGAAATTGTTTTTTTTAGCAGAAACCTCACTGTCCTCGCTGCCAACTCTCCAGATCATATGCTGCTGGGACCACAGAGAGAAACTTGGCCAAGGCTGTCACAGAACAAAAGCATTCCAACAAGTGCTTGCCAGGAGATCCCACTTCCCCTCACTATGCCACCTCCCATTGCTCACTGCTGCTTTCCAAGCCTCTCCTGGATGCATCTATTTGGCACAGTCTAGAACACTTGCCCACTCTCTTGAGAATGCAGTTCCAACTGAGTCTAATAACTGGTTTTTAGGGGAGTCTGGGAAGGGTGGTCTTTCCCTTTTCAGCCTCTACAGAGCAGGGACACATTCTAGACAGTGCTGGAAATGATGTTGAAATATTTTGCAGTATCTGCCACAGATAATTAACAAAATCACCAAAAGAAATGATCATCCCAAATCACTGGCCTCCTCCTCCCAGCACTAATTCCATTCAGAAGAAACAATTACCTAGGTCTTGCCTACATTTCCCAAACATTGTCATTTCAGGCACTTCCTCTTTCAGAACTGGTTCAACATTACTGTGCACAGAGCACCCAACTAATCATCCATCTAAAGCCAGTAGACTTGAGGACCCTCCTTTCCCATGGAAGGCCCTTGGGCACCAAACAGTCAAGACATCACTTTCAGGTCAGTGGCCTTGCTCTTCCCTGATTTCTGTTAGGTTTTTTGATTCAGGTCAACTGATGGATTAGAGGGCAGTTCTTATTTTTAAGAGTGTACTACAAGAAGCATAAAACATGAATAGTGGAGACACTGTTCGCTTTCTTATTTCACGGGATAGTGGTGGGGACAAAAGTGGCTTAAAAATTTTGGGGGGATTTTCTGTTTCCATTTCCATATGTAAGGAGATTAGCAGTCACCACTTTGTCCTAACAACAGGTAAAAAGTTGAACAGACTGAAAAATCAACAACTCTTCTAGGATCTGTAAAAGAAGTGAAGACACAGAGAAAACGGCTGCCCTCAAGATTGAAGAGACAGGTGAACACAGGGAGCCGTGGCTCAAGGGAGAGGAGATCCACAAGTAGAGACCACTGTGGGAAACAGGGAGGCAGGAAAACTGGAATGGTAATTGATGAATTGATGGAGGTTCAGTGTAGATGACTCCGAGAGTTAAAAACTCCAGAGGGACCCAGCCATAGGAGTGCCCCCTACATAGCAGGCTCTAGCCATCATGTCCTATCTAATGGCGGGTGGGGGAGGAAAAAACTGAGAAATGCGTGTGAAGCTCATAGTCTAGATGCACAGGCTCATTAAATGCTGAGACTTAATCATAGGACTATAGAATGCTTCCTCTCCTCACCACCTCCTTACTAAAGGTCTATTTACAGCAGTTCCTTTTACCCAGTACACTACGTCCAGCTATCAAGAAAAAAATTACAAGGGAAACCAAAGGGGAAAAACCCCCCCATAGAATTTGAAGAGACAGAGCAAGCTTCAGAACCAGACATGGCCCGGATGTTGGAATTAGCAGCCTGGGATTTAAAACAATTATGAATAATACGCTAAGGGCTCTAATGGATAGATAGACAGCATGCAAAAACAGATGGGCAATGAAAGCAAAGAGAAGGAAATCCTAAGAACCAAAAAGAGATGCTGGAGATCAAAACAGAATTTTATTTTAACAGAGTTAAAAATAATTCTTGGATCCAAGATGGTGGCTGAAGTACCAGTCCCTTGTTTCAGAGACCACAGTGTTGCCTGTAGCTGTGCAGGCAATGGTTCAAGGAGAACCAGCAATCCCTCATTTGACATGAAGAGAACAATATTACATGGGTAATGATTGGTTTCAATGATTGGAGTCCAACAAGGAAAGATCTTGATAGCTGAAAATATTAATACCTCCATGATTTCCTCAAGGATGATCTGATGTCTAGCATGACAATCTCACCACATATCCCAGCACTGCACCAGAAACTGCATTCCCTGAGGTAGATGGGATCACAGCAAATGTCTAACTGATCACTTCAAACTTTTGAACCAGGAACCTACTCAAGTTTATGGCTCCAGGGCTGGGCCCATGGCTGGCAGTGGAAAGCTTGGATCTGATTTAGAAGCATAAAGAACAACGAAACCAGTGAAGATCCAAACTACTGAGACTGAAAACAGAGGCCTTTGCTAGTCTAGGTCCCTGTCTTCCTATGTCTTCCTCATCATTCAGCTTCTAATAAAACCTTAGCTCTGATATACCCCCTCCAACCCTAAACCTGTTTCACTAAAGAGCTGTGGCAGGTGTTGATGGAAAAACCAGAATCGCTGCTGGGTTTCCTAGTTGGGATGCGTGTGGAGGAGGGGGACAAGACTGGGCCTCTTGAAAACAGTACGCCAACTTGTAGCCTCTCTCTCCTTGGGGGAATGGGCATCCTGGGGATACGGAGTAGTTGAAAGTGTATATATAGGCTTTTTGGCTTCTGGAAATAGACTATTGATAAAAGCTGCTTCTTATTAAAAAGGAGGAAGCAGAGAATGAAGATGCCGTTAGCAAACTGCTAATACAATCATGGCTATCTGGGAGAGCGATCTGGCTCGTCCTGCTAACAAAAAGTGGTGGTAATTGGGCAGGAAGACAAGTCACACATTATTGTTGGAGAAAGTCAACTTCAAAGGAGATAATGCTTGGGGCTTCCCTGGTGGCGCAGTGGTTGAGAGTCCGCCTGCCGATGCAGGGGACACGGGTTCGTGCCCCGGTCTGGGAAGATCCCACATGCCGCGGAGCGGCTGGGCCCGTGAGCCATGGCCACTGGGCCTACGTGTCCGGAGCCTGTGCTCCACAGCGGGGGAGGCCACAACGGTGAGAGGCCCACGTACTGCAAAAAAGGAAAAAAGAAAAAAAAAAAAAGGAGACAATGCTCGAGGACCGAGGAGAAGGTTTATTTCAAAGTGCCTAATTCACCACCTCTGATGATGTGTTTGATTTTCAAGTTTATTTTAAGGAATGGTTTTCACATTGTAGCAAAGGTGAAGAAAGTCAAGTCTTATAAAAACATATTCTACCAGGAGAGTTTTGAAGCTCCACACCACTTTTAGAAAAGCAAACGTGCTTAACCTGCTGCAAATGTTCTTCAGAATCCATTCCTGGCCCTCGTGACCACCTCCTTTGGTCTGATTTTCCTATCCTAGAATCCTGCACAACATGGAGTCAAAGTTCACGATGTGGTGGAATCTACCACCTGCCCACTTTTATAAAACTCAGACAAAAGTTTCCCACATCCATCTTTTTTGCACCACGCCTGTGATTCACAGTTCCGCAGAAACCAGCAGAGATCTGGTGAAAAATACCCACTTTCTCCCAGTTCCTGGTGCGTACGTTTTTCGTTCAGGTATCTCAGCTGTGTTTCCCAGGTTCTTTGGATCCCAGGAACAGAGGCGATCTCAGGCTGGCTCAGGAGGTGAGGTGTATTGAGCCTACTATGTCAGGAAAAGAGCCAGCCTCTTGGGGGTGAAAGATTAGGAGCTGGGGCGCTTGGGGCTCCTTCCCTGATGCTTCACAGCTCCTGAGAGCACCAGCATCTTCTCTCCAGTGTCCCACCTCCACCTCGGCTTGGCCCCTCTCTCGACCTCACCTTCTTTTGTCTGTGTCTTCTTGCTTCTCTTATCTTTATTAACCGGCTCCTCTCCATCCTGCTCATATCTTCTTCCTCATAATGTGGTTTCCTGAAAACTTCAGCTTGCTTATGGCCTCTTGTGGCTTCTTCTGTACTTCACGTGTCTCCTTTTCCTGCATCCCTTCAGCTTGGGTTCCCACAGCCCGATTCTCTCCTTCCTCAAGCCAAGTTCCCAAGAGTGAGAACCCATTGGCCCAGCTCATTCCCGCTTGGTTACTCCACAGAGTGGCTACACCTGGGTCTAATCATGTAGGCGGGCCAAGGTCCTGTGATGACGCATAGCTGCCTAGCTCTTTGAAGACACTGGGGCCTGTGGGAGTGCTGGGCCCTGGGATTCCTCAATCCATTATTTCTTCTGAGCTGAATCCCTAACAATCCATGGACCATTCTTTGTGACAGAAAGGAAAACTAGACTGAAAACAATAATTTTCCAACCTAATCGAAAAGGAAACAAGGTAAGGTATGAATATTGATTGCCTTATTCCCTATTCTAGAGAATTTATGGTAAGCTCTGTCTGTTAACCTGCCTTTTCACTTTACTGAGCTTCATTCTAGTACCAGGAACTCCATGTCCACCCGGCCAAGCTCTAAGTGCAGGTCTATTTCTTTCCCTATTGAAGAGCTCGACAAATCTACCATTGAAAGGAGTTGAAAACCTTCCCCTGCCACATGTCACCTTGGCACTTTGCTTCTGCGTTGGCCTAGCTGGAGACAGTGCATTAGAAAACCCCTGAGACCCGGGCCTGGGAAATCTTGACCTGCCAGTGTCTATGAAGGGAGAGTGCAGTGGGTGTTTTAGTTACCCTGGCCTGTCCGGGGCTTGTGCAATGAGGTTCATGAACACTTGATGGTGTTTCTCCTTATCTGTGGGCATTAACTTTTTCCCACTATCCCCCAGCCCTGGCCTGCCCTTTTGGTGCTATAAAGGCCCCCCAACTGGACACAGTTTTCCCATTGAGGGTGCAGTGAGTCAGGCTGCTGTGTTCAGCACACCTGGGGGAACCTATTACGGGGTGTGTGATGTGACAGGGGAAGAAAATTTATTAGGCATGAATGGTCTCTGATTTCTTGCTTAACTCACTAGGTCTCCCCCAACTCTCCCCACCTCCAGCTCCACCTGAATTACCTGCATTGTTGGGCGCCTGCCGTATTACCTCTCACCGCTGAGCTTTTGCTCCTGAGTTCTGTCTGGAACGTGTTCTCATTCTACTTGGTTTTTTCTGAGTCTGAGATGTTGCTTCCTCTGAGAAGCCTGACCTGATTCCCTCTCCCTAAGATGGGACTGAGTTCTCTGACACCCACACACACGTGCTCCCAGGGCGGCTACAGTTTTTCTTCTTTGTTGTAATCACTGCTAATTTTTTTGAGTGGAGACTCCTGGAGCAAAGTGCCCTTGGTGTTTGGCACATAGAAAATCCTCAATAACTTCTTGTTCAGTGTTGAATGTGTGAGCTTGAAACTTGGCTCGGCTGGTGGAATCTTCTCATTCATTCTGGGTTTAGGATAATATTATGCATTCCGGTGAGAATTCCTGGTGGTACTTCATTAATAACAGTAGTCAATATTTCTAGAATAATTATCATATATCAGCATACCATTAAGTGCTTAAGTATGACACAGGTGTTTGTCTCTGTCACTCTCTTCAACCAGCGAGGTAGATACTACTTTTAACTCTATTCTATAGACTAGGAAACTGAGGCTTAGAGAGGTAGAGGGAATGGCCTAGGCCACCCAGGGAGTAAGTGGCCACAGTGGAGTTGGAACCTGGACGATCTGGTCCCAGCCCTTCTGCCTGCAATGACACCTGCTGCCATGGAGTCCCTGGAGCTCCTCTGCTTGGCACAGGCATTAGGAACATGCAAGAGACTTAAAATGCAGCTCTCTGTGTCTTAAATAGTGCTTTCTACTAGTAATCTTGAAAGTCTTCAGCTTAAAAAAAAACATCCCAAAATCCAGGGTGTCCTGCCAACTGAGGCATGGTATTTAAAAATAATTGCAATTCTTACTTATGAATGTAAATCCAATTTCTTTTTTCTGTTCTTCTGTTATTTTTGTTGCTTTTTTTTTTTTTTTTTTTTGTGGTACGCGGGCCTCTCACTGTTGTGGCCTCTCCTGTCGTGGAGCACAGGCTCCGGATGCGCAGGCTCAGCGGCCATGGCTCACGGGCCCAGCCGCTCCGTGGCACGTGGGATCTTCCCGGACCGGGGCACGAACCCGTGTCCCCTGCATCGGCAGGCGGACTCTCAACCACTGCGCCACCAGGGAAGCCCTGTTACTTTTGTTTTATTATGCAAGTAATACCGAAGTGCGTTCTTCTTTCTCAGCGATTCAGATGAATTAGGAATACGTAGAGTAAAATGTGAAAGGCCTCTTCACCTCTTGCTTCTCCTCACTGAGCAATTCTGTTTTCTTCCTCAGAGGTAACAATTGTTAAGTTTGGAGTGGATCCTTCAAGTCCTTCTTCTATGCACTCACACACAGGTATGCGGCCAGGGAATAAAATTCTTTTTCCACATGAGTGGCATCATACTCTGTGCATCGTTTTGTCACTCAAGTTTTTTCCTGCTAGGCACTACATCTTGGAGACCAGCCTCATTCTATTTAAGAGCTTTATATATAGTCTTTACCATCCTTTAGCTCTTCCCTTACTGATGGAAATATGGGGAACACCCAGAAAAATTGCAAATCACAGCTTGCTTTTGCTTTCTAAAAAATGCTCAAGGAGAGTGCTCATTTCGTGTTGAGGTTTACTGCTCCTTTTCTCGAACGTGTATAATCAACGCCACTCACACTTCCTTGAATGAGGAACGCAGTCTGTTTTGTTTTGGTAAAATTAGTCACTCACAATGTCTCCCCTCTCAGCTGACAGAGGCCCAGTCTATTGTGCGCTTGGAAGGGGCACAGGATGTTGTTACACTTGGCTACGCAGTTGTACAATGGTCTCACGCTAGGTAAGGTCCTGTGCTAGTTAAGCCCTTGTTTGCTCTTCAGATACTGACCGCAGATTGGCACAATGGGATTGCTACCTGTGCGGTCAAGGCTTACAGGTGCCTGTGTGTATGTGTGGTGTGTCTGTATGTGTGTATATGTGTGGTCTGTGCGTATGTGTTGTGTGGGTGGTGTGTATGTGTGTGCACGGTCTGTGTATGTGTTGTGTGCAGTGTGTGTGTAGGTGTGATATGTGGTGTGTGTATGTGTGTTGTATGTGTATATGTGTGGTGTTTGTGTGGTATGTGTAGGGTGTTTGTGTGTGCATTGTGTGTGTGTTGTGCACTGTGCGTGTGTAGTGTGGTGTGTGTGTGGCACATGTGTATGTGTTGTGTATATGCGTAATGTGTGGTGTTTGTGTAGAGAGTGTGGGGTGTGTGTGTGTGTGTGTGTGTGTGTGTGTGTGTGTGTGTGTATGTAGACACCAGCCCACTCCTCTGCACTGGCCCACTGGCCCATTCATGTGATTGCAGGAGTACCAAGAGAAGGAGGTTTACGCAAGGAGTGGAGCGGTAAAGGGACATTGCTCCTGACTCACTCTGTTTACTCTCTCTTGTACCAATTATTTCCAAGTCCAGAATGTATGCAGAACTTAATGAACAAGTATTTCCCCTTCTGTGTAGAGGGTTCTGCAAGGACAATGAACATGATCTGATGCATCTGCAAATACAGAATCTCCCTGTGGGGAAAGCTTGGGGAAACTCTTGCTAGGAGTTATCCTTAGAGGAAATGCTGCTCAACACACAGTTTGTGAATGAGTTTTGGTGATTAATTTTACTCTAATCTATTGTTTGGACATTTGGCATCAAAGTCCTCTGGCTGCTTTGTTTTCTGTGATCAGAGGGACCTACTCCATTGATGTAAACAGCCCAACACTGATTTTCTTTCTCAATCTGGTTCATAGTTACAATTTTACCTTCGATTAGCACCTTGAGTTTTCTGTTAGTAAATTTCCTTTCCACTGGTATCCAGAAAGGACCAGATGCTTGTTCCATTAATATTTAGCGTATGGAGGCTGCAGCTTAGCCCATGGGCTGCTGCAGAGCAGCTACTTGAAGATGCTCACCATCTTGGGCTCTTAGGATTGTAACTCTGAGGTCAGGTCCATCATGGTACCAGAATGATCTATCTTTTCAGTGGAAAAACTAGTAAGAATTGTATGTACTTTGGGATTATGGTCACACAATTTTTAAACTTTCATTTCTTCCTTCCTTCCTAACTTTGGAGTATTGTGTCTTTTCCCTAAGAATTTAAGTATTTAAAATTTCATGTATTGCTTTTTCTCTTTCTTTAAAACATTTTTCTCATATCACATATAATTCACCTCATTGTTTTAAAAAATTGTAGAAACACATACTATAGAAAGTGAAAATCCCTATATCTCTTTCAGATATGGGTTTGTTGTTCTTGGGTCTTCCTCTACTTTCATTTCTTTCAGACAATGAAATTTGAAAGTAACCCATAAAAATACAGAGGTAAATTCATGTATTAATTTAAACATTCATAACTCTTAATGCAAGTTTCCAGGGCATGAGTATCTCCTTAAACAATTATCAAGAGAGAAAATAGCACACTGAGGTTAATTTCAATTTTCAGTGAAGTACATAAGGTTCCTTTGATCATGTATTGAGGAAATCCAAATTCTTTATTCTATTTCCCTTTGGGGTTGGC
The DNA here is from genome assembly GCF_005190385.1 of Monodon monoceros. Classification (NCBI taxonomy): domain Eukaryota; kingdom Metazoa; phylum Chordata; class Mammalia; order Artiodactyla; family Monodontidae; genus Monodon; species Monodon monoceros. The sequence goes on along the minus strand of NW_021703782.1, from coordinate 27,471,293 downwards.
GACTAAGTGACAAAGACACCAGAAATCAGCTGAAGATGAAAGGACAGTATCAGGTTTAGTCCTCAAAACAGAGGGCTTCAGGATTACCTCTGTTTCCTCTTCAAAATGTGAATCTTGGTGGGAGGCTCCATCTGCAGGGCAAAGCTGGACCTTTGTAACCCAGCTTCCTGCATGGAGGGTCTGCACCCACTCCCAGCCTGTCACATCAAGACACAGAGAGCTGTTAGGGCCTGGGCTCTGCCCAGTTTACTTCCCACCTGGGAACAGACAGGCAGGTCTGCTGACTTTCCCCTACTGTCACCAATCATGCAAGTCAGGTCTTCTGGATGGGCGCCTCCAAGGGTCTCTTCCAGAAGATACATGCCCTCCCCTGAATGGCCCCAAGAACAGGGCACAACCAAGCCCCCAGAGGTATGATCTAGTTTATCAGCTGAGTCAGAAGCAATCAACTGTATAACCCAGGATCTGATATCAGTCTCTGCTTCTTCCAGCCTGACCATGGGGCTGAGAGGGTAGCTCTTTCCTCCCAGAGCGCCTGCATTTTTTGAGGATGGAGTGAATGTTTGTGTTTTCATGAGGCCATGCGAAAGGAATGTGAATATTAGAAAAGAGCTCTATTTGTTAAAATGATAATTGCTAGAATGCTCTGGAGCCATCCATATCTCATGAAAGCCTGAGGAATGGGGCAACATCTGACCCTGAAGACTTGCACTCACCAAGGCGCTTCCAGATGATAGAAAGTTGCTGTCATTTTCGTTATAATTTTCACTAATAACTTGGATTTCCCTTTGGCCACCGAATATTTCAAAGCAACTGGTTTTCACAGCATCCAAGAGCTGACTAGCCCCATGACAGTTGCCCAGGCTCACTTCATGGAGCGAGCGTGTGAATAAAATAATAAACGAGTGTATAAACATGCATAATTTATTTGAATCAATATTCATGCCTGATTACGCCGTGGGCCGTTTCAGATGTTTGAAAGCCAGGCCTGGCTGGCCCCCGCAGACACCCCCTGCAGTAATTCCCTCAGGAAGTGAGCTCACCTCCCCTCCTGGAAGAGCATTTATAAAATGCTTGTGTTCTTCCTGGTGCCAACTCTGCAGGGTTGGGGTCAACTACGAGTTTCAGTTACTCCTTATAACAACTGAGAGAGTCTTGGGGAACAAGCTCGCCTCCTTGTACCTTTCAGTTTGTTTCCTCCCGTGTGGTGCCTGGGTTTTCCAGTTCAGAGGCGCCTCGGAGACAGGGAAAAGGAAGAAAGGAAGAACAGCGGCCTGTGAGAGCTTGGTCTCTTCAGTCAAGTGAAGGGTCAGTGCTATGGTTTAGGGGAGATGCTCAGCAAATGGAAACGTCTGCATGTGCCCAGTTTAACCATCTGAAGGTGTCAGCCTCTAGGAACCGAGGTCCCTGTGCAGAGCAGCAGCATAGCCTGGTGATCAAGTGCTGAGTTAGGTCATGTCAGACAGACCTGGTTTGCATCCTGCCTCTTCACATTCCCAGCTGTAAAGCTGTTGGCTACTCAGCCTCTCTGTGCTTTAGACTTCCCGTCTGTAAAACAAGAATGACAGGAAGGCCTTCCCCATCATGAATGGAAAAGACCTTAGAAGAAGTCCTGCTCATAGAGGAATGACTGGGGAAACAACCAGGGATCAGTGAACTCCTGTCTCTACAAGGGTCTGTGCACACATTTTGTGCAAACCCACCCCGGGAGGAGAAGGAGAACCCCGTGTTTTCACTGGGACTGGGTCAGAGGTTTAACAAAAACTGTCTTTTATGCCCTGGCCACCACTTCACCGCAATATTTTACGTTTCTTCTATGGTACATCAGAGGTGTAGACAAGCTCTCATCTTTCAACAAGTCATGGTTCTGGCCGGGCTTGGCACCCAGACAACCTGAGGCACAGATTTTGCTGTCTCTCCCAAGTCATCCTGACGGTCCATATCTTCACCTTGTTGCAATAACATAATAAGATCTCTCAAGGGCTTCCCTGGTGACGCAGTGGTTGAGAGTCTGCCTGCTAATGCAGGGGACATGGGTTCAAGCCCTGGTCTGGGAAGATCCCACATGCCACGGAGCCACTGGGCCCGTGAGCCACAACTACTGAGCCTGCGCGTCTGGAGCCTGTGCTCCACAACAAGAGAGGCCGCGATAGTGAGAGGCCCGCGCAACGCAATGAAGACTGGCCCCCGCTTGCCATAACTAGAGAAAGCCCTTGCACAGAAACGAAGACCCAACACAGCCATAAATAAATAAATTGCTAAACTCCTACCCCCAACATCTTCTTTTAAAAAAAAAGTCTCTCAAACATTCAAGTGGAGATTATGTGTTCAATCACAGACTACTTTCTCCTAATTGTCCAACATGCTTCTAGATTGCTTCACCTTTCACTCTTATCTCTTCTGCCTCAGTCCTCCCCTGTTCCGTGACCAGTGGAAAAAAATATTTCCCTAAAGCTCAGGGCTTCTCAACCTTGGCACTACTGACATTTTGGATCAGATAATTCCTTGTTACGGAGGCTGTCCTGCGCCTTGCAGGATATTTAGCAGCGTGCCTGACCTCTACTCACTAGATGCTAGTAGCACGCTTAGCCCCAGCTGTGACAACTGAAAATGCTTCCCGACGTTGCAAATATCCCCTCGGGAAGGGGGAGCAAAATCTTTCCTGATTGAGAACCACTGTCCTAAAGGAATGCAACATGCTTCTAATGTTACCCTAAAGACAAAGACTGGTGGTATGTATGTGTATGTGTGCACGCAGAGGGAGGGGTGCTACACAAAGAACTCTATAGTGCAATCCAGCGCCAGATGCTTGGAAGTTCTCTTATTTCTAGGGTGAGCTCAGGCTCCCTTCTCTTCCCTCTTTCCACCCAACTCCATGTTCAAGTAGGAAGCCTTCTGAAAATAGGCCGCAAACTAGAGTCCTATGAAAAATGGGGCCGCTGTGGAGAGAGCGGTGTTTTGAGTTGCAACTTTCGAAAGAATGAAATGGATGTTTCCTTGTTCTCTTTCTTCCCTCTTCTCTCTTTCCTCTCAGTGTGGCTGGTGGTAAGACTCTGGAGAGCACTTCAGCCTGGAAAGCTAAAAGGGACTGGGGTGGAGCTGCGTGGAAAGGAGGCATCGTGTAGGCAGGGTAAGCAGGCTCTTCCCTCACATTTTCTTCCTGCCTGGAGCTGGTTGTGATGAGGGGACTCCCACCAAGGTGCTGGAGAGGAGGCTCCACCTCTAAGAGGTGCCATAAACTGGAGCCACTGATCTGATCCCGTCACCTGGGTGGCTGGGATGGGAGGTATACAGCCTGGGCGGCTAGGATGAGAGAAGGCATCTGGTGGAGAGTTGCAGGAGCAGACTCACACCTGGAAAGAAGAATGAGAAGCCACGAGACAGCAGAAGCTATGAGGTGCAGAGATGGAGGACAGAGAGTAGAAAGAAGCAGGGACTCAGGGGCCAAGCAAGGTGACAAGTAGCTTTGAGAGGCTCCGTTGACCACTAGAGCTACTGTAAGTGCTGACTGGCAAGGAACAGCATTCCATTTCTCAATGAGGTTTGACGAGATGGGTTGTTTTTCCTCACTTCCCTGTTCATCCTCACAGTAAATTTCCCTCAGACTAAGGAATCTGATCATGTGGGAAATGCCTAACTCAGGGCTTCTCCAACTTCAATCTCTGGATCTCCGGAGGTCCGCAGACATAGTCTCTGCTGTTTGCAAGTGGCCTGAGAATAAGCCTGGCTTTTAGGTAGGCTAAAGTGATTAATACAGTCACATTCTGAATCATTTAGAATGACTACACTGTCCAATACGGTAGCCCCTGGCCACATGTGGCTGTGGAACATTGAGATGTGGCTAGTCAAAACTGAATTGTACTTTAAACTTAAAATGCACACTGGATTTTGAAATCTTAGTGAGAAAAAAAGAATATAAAATATCTCAGTAAGTCTTTATACTCATCACCCGCTGAAATGATAACATTTTGGATAGATGAAATTAAATAAAATATGATATGAAAATTAATTTTGCCTGCTCTTTTGACTTTTTAGTGTGGCTACTTGAAAATTTAAAATCATGTATGTGGCTTGCATCATATTTCTATTGGACAGCACTGGTCTAGATTATGCATTCTCAAAGGGGATGATATCGTGCCTTGTGGGGCAAAAAATTGGTTCTTGGGGGAAGTGTGGTGAAAATTTGTAATCTTTTAATAATTAAATAACAGATATACATATAACATGTAAACAGATATATAGTATGCCTATGGTATTAAAATTTCACGGCGGGGGGGATTCGTAAAAACAAAAAAGTCTTAAAAAGCTCGTCAAGAGGATAATAATGAAAAAAACGGAGCAACACTGATCTAGATGAATAACTAATACCCCAAGAACCTCTACGTAAGTGAAAACCTGTGTCTGCATTTGTTTTTAGGATCCTATTCATGTCAAGTAGAAATATTTTAATTATCTTGAGTTAATGGGGAAAGAATTGAGGCAGGCTTCTTATGTAATAATGAATTAGTACTCAATGAAGACAAACTAACACCAAGGTGCTCCTTTAAAGGAAAGTTTCAAATCAGTATGAAAGAGAAGAAAGGAGGTGGGTGGAAATGAGCAGTCACATGGGTGGCTGGGGGGCCACTCTCATGAGAGCATCAGAGGCTTAATAGATAAGAAATAACAGAATCAATCTGTCACGTCACCTTGATTAGTGTTGCTAGCTTGAATTCTATTATTTTTGCAGATTTTTAAACATATAATTTGTTAATTTGTGTGGGAGTTCTATAGCATCAAGTTTATTTATACTTGGGTTTTAGTGGTGGTTACACTTCTTTTCTTTGGCTGCGTTTGGAATCAGAGATGCAAGAATCAGACAGATGATCAAAATGTCAGCTCTGTAACTGATAAAAGGTAGACTGGGGGTCATAGCTTAGATGTGTTACATGTCACTCCAGAATGAAACTTGGTCAACTGGCCTTTAAGCTAAAGAGCTTCACTGATCCAAGGCAGACACCAGAGCAGCATCCTGATCCCTGTGGAGGGCAGCCCCAGCACAGGGAGGGGCCGCACTGAGCATGCCCAGTTGCTCTTTCCCAGCTCACCAATCAGATAAGCCCTTCTCCTCCCCAGGGAGGATCCGGCAGCCAGGACTACAAGTGTTAGGCTGATGAATGTTCCTCCATGTGGAATCGTGGGAAGAGGGGAATAAATGTTTTCCCCCCATCAGTCCCTGGTTTTATGCTTATACTTATTTATGTAATGCAATAAAAGTAATTTAGGTTGGCATTTGGGTTTGTAAGACCTTTTTAAAGCATTTATTCTGAGTTACTGACCTGTCACAGGGAAGTTTTGGCATATTTCATGTCAGCGTGAACGTGAGTTGACTTACATATCTGTGGAACAAGCCCTGCCTGACTTGCTTTCTGTCCTGGCCCTGCTGGGTCTGCTCCTTCTCTCTACTTCTATGGTTTTCTACTGCCTCACCCCATGAAGCCTTTAACTGTACGGTAAAGGGGGAGGTGCAGTGAGAAGAACGCGTGGGTTTGGAATTGACAGGTCCCTGTTTGAATCTGGGTACTGCCACTTCCAAGCTGTGTGATTCTGGGCAAGTTACTTAATCACTTCCCACCTCACTCTTCTCACCTGAGAAGTGGGGTGATGCCTCCCTCCCAGAGTTGTTACGTGGATGAAAGGAGATGATGAATGTAAACTCATTCAGTGTTCAAAACAGTTCCCTTTTCTCCCTGCTTGGCTGAGTTTTGGGCCTTTTCTGGTGTTGCATCTACTCAATTTTCAGCTCTTCGAATGCCCATTTGCTTGCCATAGTTATAAAACTCAAATGAACACCAGTGGGAGGAAAGACAGATCAGGTAAGCCCGGCTTAGGACTCGTTCAGTTTCAAAGGATAATTTTCAAAAAGCTAAATGACTCTCAAACACGTATTTAGTGATTGTGTATCAAAGATATATTTAATGTATTAATGAGAGAACCGATGGATGGTAAAGCAGGTTTGAGTGAGAACTGGGAAGACTGGTATATATAGTCCATCAAAGAAAAAATGCTGAAATAATATTGCTAAGTTAGATACAAAATTGGTTAATATCCTACAGCACAACAAAACTGTAACCTTTGGAGTTATCTTTTTTCCTAGATAGAAACAACTTGCTTTTTTAGTGGACAAAAATAATGTTTAACTCTACAATTTAATAATTTTTAACTCTACAAGTTAATAACTTACTTTACAAAGTCTTGGCCCAAACAGTAGTAAATAGTGAGTCAAACAAAGATCACAAACTCTAGACTTTTAGGGGGGCTTTTTAGACAAGGCTCTAGTATGACATTGAAAGAGCAGGAGTTATACTTTTAAGTCCAAGTTATGGATAATTTTTTTTAAAGCCTATGTAGGATCTGATAATGAGAATACATGACATAGAAGCTACTTATTCTGGGTAGGGGTTGGCATGAAGCCTTCAGTTATAACTTCTAGTTATGTCTAATAAAAACTCTTCTTTAAAAACCAGAACAAAAAAACAAAAAAGGGAAAACCACCCAATTGCCATTTAAACTAAAATTTCCCGTTGGGTCCAATGATTCTAGCATTATTTTTCTTTCTCTCATAAATTGTTTTCTACTATTCTGAACACTGAGTATCTTTGGATAATAACAGAGGATTCAAAGTCACACCCCACACTTGACAGTGATGCTTTAGGACAATTCCTAACCACCAGAATCTCCTGGCTGTGAAATCTTGTCTTGAACCATATTTGAACCTTTTGGTATGAGAACCTGCTGGCTGGCTGGCACACCATAGCTTCCTGGTTTTCAGAATAAAGGCTCAAGAGAGGCGCCTTGGACTTCAAATGGCTATTACAAAACAACATTTTGATGAGTTAAGTGTAAATGAATCAGAAGCATATGGATTTAATTAGGCTCCAAACACAGCCATTTCAAAATGCAGAAAGGAAAAAAGCATGCTTGTGTCAAAACACATCTTGAGGTTTTCCTGCTAAATTCAAAATGATGGAAAAACAGATGGGACCATCTGCCAAGCATTCAGGTTGTACTCTCCACATGTACTATCTTATCAGGAACACAGAGCGATGGGAAATTTCTACCACAGAAATCAACAGCGTTTCGGCATCGTGTTTGGCAGCCCATTTGTGGCCTACATTTAATTAAACCAGGCCTACGCATGGCTGGGGAGAATGCAACTTCCCTGTTTTTGAAGATGGTCCAGGGTGCAATCCGCATGGGACCATGTGTGTGGTCTTCTTTTTACAGTTGAAAACCCCCATATTATTATTCTCATGCCCCTATAAGTTTTTCCATGTTACCCCTCAAGCTGACCATGAAGACGTTCAAGTGCTGAATACAAGTTACTCCTATTGCCTCTTCTTGGTGAAACTCAGTGGCTTCAGGCAGAGAGTCAAGGGATATACATGCGTTTTCACTTAAATGTGGAACTGTTATTTCTCCCCAATGAGAAAGGTGCTAAAAGTTCAGGGGTCAAAAGCTGCCTTCAAGTTGAAATGAAAGGAGGGGCCTGGTGGGCTGAAATACCTCAACATGAAATAAACAAAATTTATTCATATTGAGGCCAGAATGGAAACATGGGGCAATTCTTTTCATAGCTTTTCAAGAAATCATGTATCAGGCTTAAGCTTTTTTATGCATTGTCCAGAGGTTGTCCAGATTTACCACCGAACATACAAATAATACCACACATTTATTGAACAAGGGCCTACAAAGTGCTTTTTCATGTAGTAATCTTTAATCTTCACAACAACCTGTGAATGGAGTGGAATCCTCCCCATTCTATAGAGGAGGAAATTGGGCTGATTGAGGTTAAGCGATCCACTCAAGTTCTCTCCGTTAGGAAGGGACGGAGCTGGACTTGAGTTTAAGTCTTTTATTTATTTTATTTATTTTTTTGAGTTTAAGTCTTTTAGTTCTAAGATTAGGGCATTTTCCACTGTCCATATCCACCAAGGAGGAATACGTGACTTACAAGTTTTATTTAGGTGCATATCGAAGACTTTCACTCACTAGCCAAGGATACCTCCCAGTAGAGGAAAGCAGAACATGCCCTGGGGCTCCTGAACTCATATCACAGTTTACCTGGGACATCCTGGCTTAATTATTAATAGTGCTCCATTTTACTCTCAAAGGTGTTCCAGTTTAGATGATAAATTATCTGGATAATCTACTATGAACCCAGTCTAAAAGGGTCAAATTTTGCTGGTTTTATTTGGATAAGTCATTGAACCTTTTCGTACCAGGGGCTTCCTATGTTTTTCAAATCACTGTTTTCCTGCATGGGAGAGGAATGTTTGTTTTTAGAGAGTTTTCAGGTCCTCAGGTATAAATACTCAATGTAGAGTGAAAGCATTGATTAGGTATCCACGAAATTCTTTATCCGTGAGTTCAAACCAGAAATCCTACAAATTGGGTCTTACTCCAGAGTTAAGTATGGTTTTCTCAGGCACCCCAAGCAGGGATGCAGGTCTTGGGTACCTTTGCACTTCCCTCCCTCTCCTTCCCTCAGGTACTGTCTCTTCTTGTCCCCAGACATACAGTGCCCTCAGATTGTTCTCTGGGTTCCTACAGTCTCTGACATCAGCCCTCACTATATCTCTCACTACATCCCATCAAAGTTCAAATTTTCTCCATTTTATTGTCCTCAGATGCATTTTAGGAAAGCAACTGAATGCCCTCATTTCCGGTAATCTTCCTAAGCCTCGTTAATGGGGGTGTTTGGGGCAAGAGGACATCTCATATGCTATTGGCATCACAGAGCTCACAGGTAAGGCCAGTCCCTGTGGGGTAGGGCGTGAGTGAAGAGGCAGAGGGAGGGGAAAAAGATTTCTGTGGAAACCCCTGACTGCTGACAGGAGTCCTCTCCATGGTTCTACTTGGCCCTTCAAAGCTGTGAATCGCTTGCTTCCGTGGAAGGGGTTCAGTCACATTCTTCCAAGGGCAAGAACTTCCGCGGAGAGTGGGATCACAGGGGAGGACTGAAGAGAGCTGGCCTCTGCGGAGGCGCTTCTCCCTGTGTGGGTTTGCTCCATCCTCCTCCGTAGAGCTGCTGGCTGCTTGGCTCCGCTGTCCTGGAGGGCCGTGACCTGGTGGCACTTGGACCTTGTGGCTCCCCACCCTCTCTCTGGCCCCTTTCTACATTCTATCATTTACTGTTCTTTGGTTGAAAGCGAAAGAAACCGACTCTGGTTAACCTACCCGAGGAAGAAATATTTTGGGAAAATAATGGGGTATGTGTGCAGTAGGTTCCCTCAGAAGCAGACTTTGAGAAAAGGCTTTGGGTGCAAGTTGTCTTTTGGGGAGGGATTGTTTGTTTGCTTTTTGTTTTTGTTTTTTTTTGAGAGGAGATATCAGTAGGCCCATGTAGAGGACTGGAGAAGTAAGTTGGGGGAAAGGAAGGCAGCCACTGAGGGTATAACAAGAAGCAGGTTTCCACTCTGGGCAGTCAGGGCTCAATCACCTTGGGGACCTCTGGGAAACCATACAGATGTGACCTGTGATTTAATCCACCCATATTTGAGGAAGCTGGGGCATTTATACTCGCATTCATCTAGAGTTAAGAACTGCTCCCAGGGGTGTTAATTCTCTGGAATTCTGTCTCCCATAGGCAGGCATTAGTACGCTTCCCGCCAGAGAACGTCCTCAGGCAGAGTTGCATGCACTTGAAGCAAAGAGCCACTGGCTGTTGACTCTGGCTCCAAGATGGCTACCATTCATCAATTCCTTCCTTCCACGTATGCACAAGCTATGCCCCTGTTGAAAGATGGAGGCTACTCCTCTGCCCCCTTGAATCTGGGTGGGCTGGTGACTTTTGAGAAGTAGAATACTGTGAAAGCGATGCCTTGCAGCCTATGCCTGAGTCTCTCGAAACACTCACTCTGGGAGAAACCAGCACCTGTCGAAGAAATCTAATTACTTCAAGACCACCATGCTGTGAGGAAGCCCAAACTAGCCATATGAAGAGGCCACATGGAGAGATGCCCTGCCAGCCCCAAGACATTCCAGGCATCCCAGACCGATACCACATGGGTGAGTGAAGAAGCCTTCAGATGAACTTGGCCTTGGCCTTAGACTGGCTGCAATGATATGAGAGACCCCAAGTGAGAACAGCCCAGCTGATCCCATCAACCCCCACAGTAATAATAAATTATTGTTTTACTCTACTAAGTTTTGGGGTGGTTTGGTAAGCAACACCAGATAACTGGAACAGTGAGTAAGGGAGCAGTGGCTGCCAGGGGGTATGGCAGGATACCAGCAGTATGGCTGTAGGGCAGCACATGGAGTGAAAGAAAAAGCTAACGTCTAGGCCTCAGAAAGAGTGGGCAATCACTTCAGAGCATTGATCTCAGCTGCTTTTTATCCTAGTGTCACTCCACTCAAGAGTCAAGTTCCCGAGAGGGAAGGAGTCCAGTTATCCTAGCGTGGGTCAATGGCATCTTGAACCAGAGGTGACAGGGTATCTTGACCTCTTAACACCACACTTGCATAATAGAGAAGGTAGTTCTTTAAAACATGAAAAAGGAAGTGAAGAAGTGAGGAGACCAGAAGAAAGGGGAATGACAGGGCAAAACCAAGGACTGTTCACTTCACGTGTAACTCCACAGCACTCATCCCCCCAGTTCACTTGGCTAACTCCTAGGTCTCCAGTTACCAGTTCCAAATCCCAGGACAGGAACTGATTTATTTAGTTCACCTTTTCAAGCCACACAGGGGTCTGGGTTGTCAAATGGTCAACTTCCCATCCCTTGGTCCCCAAAGTTGTGGCAAGATGGGAGAGCTCAATCGCATATTACAAAAACCTCACTGTGCCTCCTGGAGGAGGGGGCGTGGGTAGGGCAGTTACCTGCGGCAGGGGTGTGGCTGGACAGGAATTCTGTACTGACCACGTAGGCAGAGGTTATGCCGATGGACTCTAGGTTCAAGTCCCAGCCTTACCAATGGCAAGTCTCTACAGAAGCTACTCCAATTGTGACAGCCAGTTATCTTCTCTGTGATCACAATATCTACCCATTGGCTTGCTGGGAGGAGCAAATAAGGAGCATCTAGTACACTGCCTATACATAAGCTTTTAGTGGTGGTAGCATGTCATTTTTATCTAAAGGTTGAGGTCAGCCACCATGTCAGGTGCTTAACCCTCGGTGAAGAGGACTAGAGCCTTTGGTGCAGAGGTACGTGGACCTAGTCAATACCCTCTCACCCTTACCCTTTCAGTGCACGTTGATTCCCAGCGGCTAGCCGCTGCATCTCTTTACTGGAGGGCTTTCTTTGTCTACTAGGGTGAGCTCTATTCAAGGCAGAAGTGCGGGAAATTCATGACCTCTCCCCTCCCCCAGCAACACCCAACCAGTACTGTAGGGAGTTGGTGTATAAGTACCCCACTGCCCTTGCCCATCGGGTGGGATGCTTCTGAGGCCAATGTTCTATGGTATTTTCCAGAATTCCTCAGAGGGATCAAGCTCCAATTATCCACAGTGGTAGCTTTCTGGATGATGCATGCCTAATTGGAGGCCTATCTTACCTCATCTCACTTCCCCACTCCCACTGGTGTTTCCTTGGATCCCGTATGAAATGAACTACTTACATGTGAATTCTTATCTAAGGGTCTGCTTCTGGGAGAACTCAAACTAAGACAGAGAGGAAGATTCCCTGGTATATGACAAGAAGGGTCCCAACTTCCAATATTTGTCTTGCCCTGGTTCCCGAACCTCATAGGGATGGTCCTTAGATCACCTGGACTCCAATCCTGGGCCCCATGGCCCTCTGAGCAGCTCCCTGCTGTGTTTCCCCCTGAAACCTCTGCAATATTGGCATTAATTCCATTCTTTGAGTCCTCCTTCCCAGCTCTGTGTTCTTAGGAAATGGGCTATGGCCCACTAAGATGCTTCTCAAACTTGACTTGCAGAGGAGGGAATAGACCCCTGAGGGCTATGGGCCTTCTGAAGGTGCTAGTCACAAGCTCAAAATTCATTGCCTCTTCCCTCTCCCCCTAAATGTTGATGTGAGTCTTGCATTTAACACAAATAAATGTGCCTTTAAAAACTATGCTTGTCTTAATGTACACATTAATATTTTCAGTTGCTTATCACTGGATAAAATTGATGGCTCAAAAAGATGGTCCATGCTTATTCTTGGAATTGATTTTCCGGTAGTTCTCCAGATTCTTATCTTGACCTGTTGAAGTAGCATGGATCACGGGGTAACTTGGGACCTAGGTGTTTCCTAGGCTACTTACTGCCCCAGATGAGGGCCAGGCAGGACCCAACCTGAGGAACAGTGGCGTTTCGTAGTTCCAGTCTGGCCCCACCTGGGGAGAGCTGAGCCAGGTGATTTGCTTCTTGGGCACTGGCATGGGCGTATAACGGACTGCTCCCAAGTCTCACGCTCAGCTCTTTTCTCCAAGGCAGACATTTAAAGCATAAGAAGTACCAAAGGTCTTAATATTTCCTCTTTCTGGTATCTCCTGTCTCTTTGAACCACTCTCCTTTTTGAAGATGACTGGGAGAAGGGAGGGATCAAAGGAAGAATTTAGTTTTCTTGGTGACCAAAGGGATGCTCTCAGTACATCTGCCTTCCTTAAAGACCTTATTAACATCCCTGCAATGTGCTATGAGAGATTTAGCTCACTGCTGTTCTTCTCTAAAGATGTAAAAAGAAGAAAAACAAAAAAACTCCGTTTCTTTCACTTTCTGAAAGCAGAATGCCATGAAATTCAGTGTTCGTTGAAAAAGACATTAGTAAGTTCATGACATCTTGGGGGTGGTTGGAAGGAAGAGGGTTGTGGGCAGCCCACCTCAATATGTCATTGTGGGGAGTCATGGGGTGGGGGTTAAGTCAGGTCTGGGGGGCTGAGAATGGATTCTATTACTTAAAAAATGCATACAGACAACATGTTTAACTTTTATCTTTTAAAATTGATTCAAGAAGCTAATGGGATTTTCTTAAGAAAACTATTTTATTGAAGTACAGTTGATTTACAATATTATCTTAATTTCTACTGTACAGCAAAATGATTCAGTTATATATATATATATATGGATTCTTTTTCCTATTCTTTTCCATTATGGTTTAAAATATGATACAAATGAACTTATCTACAAAACAGAAACAGACTTACAGACATAGAGAACAGACTCGTGGGATTTAATTTCATGTTACCTGGCAAAGCCAGCGCCAGAGTCTTCTATTTCCAATTTCTACCGGGAATTTTATTCAAACATAATGTGCTGTGGAGACAAAGGATAAAGAGGAGAGAGGGTGGAGTTGATGAGCAAATTAAATGGCCTTTATCCCTTTAGCAAGCTGGCTATTTTACAGCTGAAACTTCACAACAGGCACATTCTTCCTGACAACATCTGTATTTTATAATGTGCCCTGTGACAGCGGCTCTGCCATTATCTGCTGTGTGTTTTACAATATGTGCTGCGCTGATCGCCCAAGGCATGGTCAGGGAAGGCCTTCTTTCCACGGTGATTAGATTTATGGCCCCGGTCTCCATCTGAGGAGAGATTAGCAGGACTAGGGCTGTTTAGTTTGGCAAAGGCGAGAGGAGCAGGGTATGTGATAGGTACATTATAGAAAATGATAAATGAAGAAAGGGAAGACTTTGGGGGCCCCTCATTTGCCATTGCAAAGACACTTAACACACTCTGGTCCCCAGCCCGGGCGTGTCATTAACCCGGGTGGTTTGAGGCTTTGGAGGGAGCAGAGGCAGGCCTCGGGGAAAGGCACTATACTGATGGGAAATGTCTGGGTCGATGTATTTAAATGAAATAGCACCTATGGTTACATTAGCGAGGATCGGTTTACCGGGGCCATCCATCCTACTTTAGGGCATGGTGACAAGGCTGGCTGTGCTTCTTGCTTCCCACGGGAGGGGGCCCCAGACGACTTGGCACCAGTCCCCTCCACAGGGTGTCTGGGTTTCCAGCAGCCTTTTCTCCATAGGAGACGGAGGGGGAACCCAAGCACTGAATGGATGCAAGTATCTGGGGAGGTGTGGGGTGGGCATGCCTAGATGCTGCCAGTCCTTAGGAACTTAGTAAGGGCCACTGTCAACGTGGCCCACGGAGACTGCTGGCCTCGAATGGGAGAGACCTGGAAACTGCTGGCTTTTATAATTCACCTGGGACTTCCTGTATCTCTGGCTCCAAAGAGAACTGGATCCTTTAAACACTGAGGCGTGCAGGCCAGCCGGCTCCTGATGAGGGCAATACCTTTGATAGCAATGTTAGCAGTGGGTCTTAGTGGCAGAGTCTTGGGGGGCATTCCCATTTTCTTCACTGACTCCTTTTTTTTGTCCTCAGTTTCCCGGTTGAAGACTGCTGTCCTAACCCCAGGCTCCCTGAGGCTGGGGGTGGGAATGGTGGAGGGTCAGTCTGTTAATGTTTGACGGGCTCTTTGAAGTCCGCTTTGTGTAAGCAAAGCCCCCTCAGGGCACTTGCGGTGTAAACAATTCCAAACTGACCACCACTGGTGAGTGAATTCTTCCTCGCCTTCCACCCTTTCCCTCCCAGCAGCCCCTGGAGCAGCTAAAACCTCCTCTGCAAAACTGACTTTCCACGACTTCCCCTTCCTTCCTCTCTCTGTCCCTCCCTACCTCTTTCCCTCCCTCCTTCCCTTTTTTCTCTTCTGTAATTCTCTTTTGTTTGTTGTGTTTTGTAGGAATCTTAATTCAGAACTTCCTCTTGTCTGTGTATAGGAAACTTGTTTGTACTGTGGCAACCAATTTGGCTGATGGATCTCTCTTTCTCTGAAATGGAAATGCAATGGTGTCCAAATCTGCACGGTGCTCCTCAGACATCTGACCTTCCGGGGCAGCAGAAAGAACAGTAGGAAGAAAGTATTTTGATTTTTTGTTTGTTTGTTTCTTTGTTCTGTGGCTTTAAGCAAGTCACCTAAACTCTGAGTCATTCTCTTCAGCAGGAGGCAAAGACCAATGCTCTACCTGAGACACACACACACAGCCACCTTTCCTGGAGATGCTGAAAGGGACATACGTAGGGAATTAGGCTGATCAGTGGAGGGGTTGGTGGATGTCCGCTAAAAGCAGATAAGACAGAACATCTAGACAGCAGGCCATTGAGAGGTGCTAAATGGCTCGGGGAATATTATTTTAATGTTTGACCCAGACGCGTTATTTATACTAATTAACCACAAACTCATATGCTGCTGGACTTTCGTAAATAGAAGAATTGATAAAGGCAGTAATAAGACAGATTTATAGGTATCTATAGCCAAATTTAAAAAGCTGAATGAAACGCATTATGTAAGGGCAAAATCGTGAACTCCACATGTGACGTACAAAACACTGAGACTGCACTTTATTATCCTAGGCTCTTGGCATTGGGCAGCATTTGTGCATCAAGTTGGTCCAAAGGATAGAGAAGGGTTTTGAATCAGCACAGCTCTGTTAGGAGCTGTGTACTTTCAGGCAGTTAACTTAACTTCTCTGAGCTTCTCAGTTGTCTAAACAGCTAATACTTACTGAGCACCTCCTGTGTAGTAAGCGTCGTTCTTAGCATATATTATTTCTTCCCACAATAACCCATATGGTAGGTACTATTATTGCATCTGTTTCACTGATGAGGAAACTGAGGCACAGGGCATTGAGAAACCTACCCAGATTCAAATAGCACAAATGTGGCACGGACAGGATTTGAGTCCATAACACACAGCCACCATGGTCCTAACCTCATACATTAGTCAGGGTTCTCCAGAGAAACAGAATCCGTAGGATATGTAATAAAAGATTTCCTATAAAAAACTGGCTCATGCAATTATGGAGACTGACAAGCCCCGAGATCTGCAGGGTTAAGTCAGCAGATCATGGTTAAATCTCAAGTCAAATCTTGAGCTCCATTCACATAAAATGACCCGTGTGTTAAGCTAGCTGACCTCTGTAGGTGCCGTGCTCCTCAACAGAGAGGAACAGTATTTCTAGAGGCAAATGTCTCCTTGTCGAGGCATTTTTACTTTCCCCTTCTCCGTTCCTTGGCTGTCTCCTCTTCTTGTCCATCTCTGGGGCCTAACTAGGAGCCCACGCTGGGCTGGGGTAATGGAAGGTGTGACAGGGACAGTGAACCAGCGGCCTCCTGTTCTACTCACCAGGGGTGCCGGCATCCTGGGCCACCCACCCTGGTTTTATTTATTTCCAAGCCACAGCAGCGAGGTCTGGGAGTCGCTCCCAGGCGGGGCCTTCTCCCTGGCGAACAAGTCATCTCAGGGGGTGGGAATTGCCCAGGGCAGTGCCTTTGAGAGATGCGGCTGACTCTGTCTCAGTTCTCCGGGGTGGTCAGCCTGTAATTTTAAGATTTACTGGCCTCGGGGAGATAGCCACAAATGGGGCAACAACGGTAATTACAAGAGGCTGTTCTGCTGATCCTTGGTTACAAATGTTAGTTAGAAGCTAAAGAAGCTTTGTGCAAGCATTTCCTGGAGTTGCATGGGCTCCATGTCCTTTTTGCTTTTATTTTCCTCTCCTTAAAAAGGTAGAAAAATGAGAGAGGGAGAGGATGAGAGAGAGAGAGAGAGAGAGAGAGCGATAGAGAGAGAGAGACTGATTCTTATTTAATTTCATTGTGGCCACTAGGAATTAGAGTCTTTGAAGTTCAAATTATTTTAATGCTTTTTGGGGTTTGTTTTATATTTGGAATTGGAAAAAAATAGGAAGCTGAATTCCTAAAGCTCATGGGAACCCGTGTTGTAGGTTCTGCCAGTTCGTGGCTGAAGAAGGGCTGAACAGAATGATTTTGGGGAAAAATGTCTCCAAGCTGAGTAAAAGAAATCAAACTTCTGGGACTCCTGCCTCCTCAGAGAAGTCTGGAACGTGATTGCCCTCCTAGCTGCTCTCCCTCCTGAGAATGGTTAGAGGGAGCCGTTTCATACTGTGCTCATTTTCCTTAGAGAAGCCTCCCGACTTAATATCAGCGTTAACCCCATGTGCTGTATGAAAGTGACAAGAGATGGCCTGGGCTTTCTGGAGACAGTTCATGGTCTTTGCCAGACCACCTGCCCTCCTGGTCTTGACCTCTCTGGAGGCAGTTAGAGGCCATTCATTAGGCCCAGGAGGGCTCTGAAGATAGAACTGACCCCAGAAGAAGAGAACAGCATTGGTTGTTTTCCTCCAATTCTTATCTTAGCTTCCAAATGTTTAAACCCACTGCAGCCTCTTTTGATGTGCTCCTGAGGGCTACACAGACCTCCCTCCCCCGCTCTGAGACCACTTCACACCACAGGGATCAGTGGAAGGCTGCTCTCACAGATCAGGCCATCTGCACTCCCTTTCCTTGGAAGGTCCATTGCTTTATAAGGCCTTGTGGTTTTAAGACTCCCCCCGAAAGATCCTCTGTGTACACCTTCTGCCCTGGAACAGGCCATTTCCGCCTCCCCATCCGTGGGAGTCTGCCTCTGCCAGGCAACATCCTGCCTCCTGCTGAGGGCCGCCTCCCAGGGATGCTCTGAGGGCAGGTTTTCTCCTCCTCCATGGAGAGCTCTTACATGGGGCAAGACAGCACAGTTACCGTTAATAAGAGCTGTTGTGACAATAAAATTCTCTGACATATCCATCTGACCCTGGAGTAGAGCAGGCACCCAGGAAGGGAATGGAGCTTCCCTGAGAGTTTTCCTTCCCGCATAACGAGAGGATACACTGATGAACCAGAACGAGCAAAACGGCTTTTACTGAAATAACCGATGTTTTCCTCTTTGCTTGAGTAAGCAGAGTCTCCCAAGTGGCCATTTCCAAAACTGGAGCCCAAGCACGTTTATTTTGTCTTGATCAAAGTTAGTTTGTGAATGGTCTCTCAGGACAAGACAACTTCTCCGTGATTTGGGGTGCCGTCGCAAAATCCTTGGGAACCAGGAGGACATCTGTGGCATAGAAGTGAGGGCACCTGTTTTGAGGCAAGCAGTTCTCAATTCTGACATCGACTATCACTTGTCAGCTGAGAGATACTGAGTAAGCCACGCCAGCTCTCTGCGCCCCAGTTTTATGATTCCAGCACGTCGCCTGGCAGGTGGCAAGGGCTTAATACATGCCAGTTGACCTGGGTTGGAGTAAATGGGTGTCCGTTCTCTCTCAGCTTCTAGTGCTAAATACTGGAAGGCTAGTGTCCCCTGCATCGACTTCTCTGGTCCAGGGGGGCTCCCCAAGCTGCACTTTTAACAACGTTTGACAAAGGAGTCAAGTGAGTTTCTATTCAAGCCATGCCAAACTTTTAGCCCCAAACCCACTTATTAGCAACTGAAGCTGAGTCACATTTTCTTAATGAATACATATATATTAAATATATATATATTCCTTTCTAGCTACCATTTATTGACCATTGTTTGCCAGATCTTGTTTTTTTATTTTTTTTTTAACTTTTACGTATAGTGTCCCATTTAATTCTCAGTTAACACTTGTGAAGCACGGTGGTTAATTTTATGTGTCCACTTGACTGGGTCATGGGTGCTTACATATATGGTCAAACATTATTCTGGGCATCTGTGAGGGTGTTTCTGGATGAGATGAACATTTAAATTGGTAGACTGAGTAAAGCAGATCACCCTCCCTAATGCGGGTGGGCCTTATCCAGTCAGCTGAAAGCCTGAATAGAAGGAAAAGGCTGACCCTTCTCTGAGTAAGAAAGTACTTTCTCCTGGATGGCCTTCAAGCTGGAACATCAGCTTTTTCCTGCCTTCGGACTTGAACTGAAACATTGGCTCTTCCTGGGTCTCCAGCCTGGGGGCCTGCAGCCTAGAACCACACTTTCAGCTCTCCTTGGTTTCCAGCTGCTGACTTACGTGCAGATCTTGGGGCTGTCAATTTCCATAACTGCATGAGCCGATTTCTCACAGGAAATCTTTAATTACGTATCCTACTGGTTCTGTTTCTCTGGAGAACCCTGGCTAATGTATGAGGTTAGGACCATGGTGGGTGGCTGTTATGGACTCAAATCCTGCCCGCACCACATTTGAGATATTTGAACCTGGGTAGATTTCTCAGTGCCCTGTGCCTCAGTTTCCTCGTCAGTAAAATAGATACAACAATAGTACCTGCCATATGGGTTACTGTGATATTAAATAATATATACTAAGAACGATGCTTACTACACAGGAGGTGCTCAGCAAGTATTAGCTGTTTAGACAACTGAGAAGCTCAGAGAAGTTAAGTTAACTGCCTGAAGCCACACAGCTCCTAACAGAGCTGTGCTGGCTGATTCAAGGCCCTTCTCTATCCTTTGGACCAACTTGATTCACAAATGTTGCCCTCAGCATGGAGTGGCCACCACTCACGGAGTGGCCTGACTGGGGCAGAGCCGCATTCGACTCTCCATCATTCAGCTGCATGGCCCTGTGGGTGGCCTTGGTGTGGGAGCAGGTATTACCGGTGGCTCCCACCACTCTCTGCAAGATTGAATGCGACCATGCAGCTTGCCTTTGCCCTTCCAGCGGTATGCTTTTGTTCCTTCCTCCACCTTCTGCCCTCCCCTGCAGCCCTCTGGCCGGCCAGCTAGAGTTATTTCCCAGCTGTGTTAGCAGGCAGTGTATCAGAGTTATTGTGTCTGGCTGAATGGCATGTGGATTGGGTGGAGCAGGGCGGGATACAGAACACACTGCTAGGTCCTGAGGGTGTGTGGAAGAAGGAAAACCCACAGCCCAGCTCTTGAGGTGCCACAATCAAATGGGAGAAATAAGGAATGCCACAAAAGCCCCAGAATAGAACTTGGCGGTCTGGGACACACAGGCACATCACATGACAGATTCTGCTTACCCAGATAAATGACCGGTAAAGCTTTAAGGCACTGAAACTGGATATGGCCAGTCCAGAAGGGTACCAGGAGGAGGTATGCTGAGGACTGTTTTGAAGAATGGATACGAACCAGCAGAGTAAACGAGAACACTCAAATTCCTTCCGTAATTATGATTTGCACCATACAATTAATAGTCATGATAGTATCCATTTATTGGACACTTACTAGAAGCCAGGTATACAAGTGTACACATGTATAGGATCTTTCACGCATTCAGTCATCTCATTCAATCATCTCATTCAACACAAATTCCTTCAGTTGTTATAATTTATGTTCATAAAGATAGCAGTAAAATGATAACCTCCTTTTTAAAACTGATAACCTACTTTGAGCACTTATGATGGACCAGTGCTCAAATACTGGGCTCAGTATCTTTACATACAGTTTTGCATTTCACCAACACAACAGTCTGGGGGTGGTGGGTATTAATATCTGCATTCTACATACGCAGCACCTGAGGCACAGAGAGGTTGAGTGACTTGCCCCAAATCACACAGCAGAGCCCAAATTTGAATCATCGAACCAAGTCACAGGGATGGCAAACCTAACTCTTCTATCATCAGCCCCTCTATTTTTTGAGAATTTTCACATTGCAAAATGTGTCATTCACGTATGCCAAGTGTATGCAAAACAAATGCTGGTGCTGAGTGCTGTAAGAAGATTGAGTCCTTGAGCTCCAAGAGTTTTCAGTTTAGTCATGGTGCTCACGACTAATAGCAATGCTCTAGAAGGTAAATAAAACAATGAACAGGATAGAGTCTCTTCTGGTAAGTGTTTTGGCATATCAAGACCTGGCTTTACATAAAAAATATTGACAGAGAGCTTCACAAATAAGTTCATTTCCTGAGTAGAATTATTTTACTTGTTTTCTATTTTTATTATGCACTGGCAAAATGCCAGTCAATGTGGTGTTAGTTTTTTTTTCGATGCATTTTATAGTCCTGGATTTGTTTGCTGGGCAGCTTCTGTCAGGGTTCCTAGTGATACCCACTTCTTGGTACTCATGCCCCTGTGTAATCCCTCCCGAGTGCGGGCTGAACCCAGTGACTTGCTTCTTATGAACAGAATATGGCAATAGTGCTGGCATCTCATGTTCATGATTAAATAACAAAAATCTTGACTTCCATCTTGCTGGCTCTCTGTCTCTTGCTGGTATTATCTATGGGCCTCTTATTTGCTCACTCCGAAGAAGCCAGCTGCTGTATTTGGAGCTGCCTTATGGAGAGGGTTATGTGGCGAGGAGCTGATGGCCCCCCTTGGCCAATAGCCAGCGGGGAGCTGAGTCCTGCCAACGACCCCTTAAGTGAGCTTGGCCGATCCTCCGCCAGGCGACCCTTGAGATAAGATTGCAGCTCTTGCTGACATGTTTATTTTTTTAAAAATTAATTTATTTTTTGCTGCTTTGGGTCTTCGTTGTTGCATGCGGGCTTCCTCTACTTGTGGTGAGCAGGGGCTACTCTTTGTTGCGGTGCGCGGGCTTCTCATTGCGGTGGCTTCTCTTGTTGCGGAGCACAGGCTCTAGGGGCATGGGCTTCAGTAGTTGTGTCATGCGGGCCCAGCAGTTGTAGCACACGGGCTTAGTTGCTCTGTGGCATGTGGGATCTTCCCTGACCAGGGCTCAAACCCGTGTCCCCTGCATCGGCAGGTGGATTCTTAGTCACTGCGCCAGCACGGAAGTCCCTTGCTGACACCTTGATTGTAGCCTGGGGAGGGATCCTGCAACTGAGCCATGCCCAGATTTGTGACTTTTAGGAACTGTGAGATGATAATTGTTATTTCAAGCCACTAAGTTTGGGGTAATTTGTTGTGTAGCAAAAGATAATGAAACAGGCCCTAGAGAGTCAAGTACTATCTCTGGCCTTCTGTACAGCCCTTACTCTTGTCGTGTAGCCCTGCCCACCTGTGCCTTCTCCTAGTGAAAAGAAGTGTAGAAAACAAATGCTCCCTCTTTGGTCAGCTTGCCAGTGGTCAGCTCCCAGTCTGCATCTTTCTTGACCATTCAGAAATGGTTGACGCAGTTGATCCCCCTCCCTCCTTCACACAATTTCTTCACTTGTCTTCAGGTCATTGTGCTCTCCTGGTTTGCCTCCTGCCTCTCTGGCAGCTCTGTCTCAGCCTTGTCTCCTGGAACTTTCTCTTCTTCCCAACCTGTAGGTGCCAGAGGGCTCCACATCTCACGCCTCAGTCCTCGTCTCTCCTCTGGACACTCACCGCCTTGGTGCTCACATCCCATTGCATGGCTTCGTATGCCATCTAGATGGCAATGATTCTCAATTTATATTTCAAACTCAGATTTCTCTCTTGAATCTAGTGTTGTATATCTAATTCTCTACTTGAGATCTCTGCTTGGAGATCTAGTAGACATTTCAAATTCAATGTGTTCAGAAGTGAATCCTGATCTTCTCTTTAAAACCTATTCCTGGGCTTCCCTGGTGGCGCAGTGGTTGAGAGTCCGCCTGCTGATGCAGGGGACAGGGGTTCGTGCCCTGGTCCGGGGAGATCCCACATGCCGCGGAGCGGCTGGACCCGTGAGCCATGGCCGCTGAGCCTGCGTGTCCGGAGCCTGTGCTCCGCAACGGGAGAGGCCACAACAGTGAGAGGCCCACGTACCGCAAAAACAAAAAAACAAAAAAACAAAAAAAACCTATTCCTTCTATAGCTGTCCCCATCTGAGGTCACGGCAAATCTAGCCTTTCAATCGCTTAGGCCAAAAACCTTGGACTCATCTTGACTCCTCTTTTTCACACTGTTCATCTAATCTGTCAACAGATTCTATCAACTCTATCTTCAAAATATATCTAGACTTCAATCTCTTCTCACCACCTCCACGGACAGCACCCTGGTTAAGCCACCATCACCTTTCTCCAGGATTACTACAATAGCCCACAGCTGGCCACTCTGCTTCTTCCTCTACCCCCTTCAGCACAGTGATCCTTTCAAAATGTGAGGTCCGGCCATGCTTCTGCTCTACACCCTTCAGTGCCAAGGCTCTGCATGAGATGCCTTTGCTTACTCTGCTCCAGCAACACTGGCTCCTGGCTGTTCTTGGAGAACCTGCCTGGCACAGTCATGCCTCAGAGCTTTGCCCTGACTGTTCCCACCGCCTGCATGTTCAACTCCTTCACTTCCTTTCGTTCTTTCTCCAAATGTCACCTCCTCACTGAGAAGCAATTAAAAATTACAACTCTAACCCCCGGTAATCCCAATTTCCCTTACCTGAATATACTTTTTCTTTTCTCCGTTGCACTCACCACGTTTCAACACACTCTTTTATTTACTTTTTTAGAATTATGCTTGCTAGGACAATTAGGCAAAGAAAAGAAATCCAGATAGGAAAGGAAGAAGTAAAACTATATTTGCAGATGACATGGTATATGGAAAATCCTAAGAAATCCACTTAAAAACTATTTAAAAACTAATAAACGAGTTCAGTGAGGTTACAAGATATAAGATCAATATACAAAAATTATTGTATTGAACAATGCAAAAATTAAATTAGAAAACAATTCTATTTACAAGAGCATCAAAAAGAATAAAATGCTAGGGAATGATTAACAAAGAAGTGCAAGGGCTTCCCTGGTGGCGCAGTGGTTGAGAATCCGCCTGCCAATGCAGGGGTCATGGGTTCGAGCCCTGGTCTGGGAAGATCCCACATGCCGCGGAGCAACTAGGCCCGTGAGCCACAACTACTGAGCCTGTGCGTCTGGAGCCTGTGCTCTGCAACAAGAGAGGCCCGCCCACCGCGGTAAAGAGTGGCCCCTGCTCGCCGCAACTAGAGAAAACCCTCGCACAGAAATGATAGACCCAACACAGCCAAAAATAAATAAATTAATTAATTAAAAAAAAAACAAAGAAGTTCAAGATTTGTACACTGAAAACTAGAAAACATCACTGAAAGAAATTAAATGGAAAGGCATTTGTATTCCTCTGTTAGAATATTTAATATTGTTAAGATGGCATTACTCACCAAACTGATCCTCAGGCTCAACCTAAAACCTATCAGAATCTCAACAGCCTTTTTGGGGGCAGAAATCGAACAGCTGATTCTAAAATTCATATGAAAGTTCAAGGTACTCAGAATAGCCAAAACAATTTTTTAAAAATAATCCTTTATTTTTAATTTTTTATAGATTTTATTTATTTATTTTTGGCTGCGTTGGGTCTTCGTTGCTGCGCGCAGGCTTTTCTCTAGCTGCAGCGAGCGGGGGCTACTCTTCGTTGCGGTGCACGGGCTTCTCATTGCGGTGGCTTCTCTTGTTGCGGAGCACGGGCTCTAGGTGCACGGGCCTCAGTAGTTGCAGCGCACAGGCCTAGCTGCCCCGCTGCATGTGGGATCTTCCAGGACCAGGGCTCGAACCTGTGTCCCCTGAACTGGCAGGCGGATTCTTAACCCCTGCGCCACCAGGGAAGTCTACCAAAACAATCTTGAAAAAGAAGAACAAAGTGGACTAACACTTCTAAATTTCAAACTTCTTAAGATACAGTAATCAAGACAGTGTGTTATTGACATAAGGATAGACATATAGATCAGTGGAATAGAACTGAGAATCTATAAATAAACTCTTACATTTATGTTCAACTGATTTTCAACAAGAATACCAAAGCCATTCAATAATGAAAGAAAAATCTTTTTAGCAACTGGTGCTGGGGCAACTGGATATCCACATGTGAAAGAATGAAGTTGGACCCTTATCTTATGTGAGATACAAAAATTAACTCAAAATGCATCATAGACCTACATGTAAGAGCTACAACTATAAAACCCTTAGAAGAAAACAGCAGTTAATCTTTACGACCTTGCATTAGGCAAAGCTTTCTTATATATGACACTAAAAGCATAAGCAACAAAAGAAAATATAGATGATTAAACTTCATCAAAATTGAAAAACTTTTGTGCTGTAAATGGTACCATCCAGAAAGTGAAAGGACAGCCCACAGACTGGGAGGAAATATTTGCAAATCATATGTCTTATAAGAGTTTAGTATTCAGACATATAAAGAACACTTACAACTCAACAACAAAAAGACAAACAATCCAAATAAAAAATAGGCAAAGGGTTTGAAAAGCTGTTTCTCTAAAGAAGGTATACAAATGGCCAACAAGCACTTGAAAAGATGTTCAATGTTAGTAATCATAAGAGAAATGCAAATTGAAATCCAGATGAGTGACTACTTCACACCCACTAAGATGGTTATAATTTTTTAAAAAAAGGAAAATAACAAGTGTTGGAGAGAATGTGGAGAAATAGAAACATTTAAACATTGCTGGTGGAAATGTAAAATAGTGCAGTCACTGGAAAACAGTTTGGTGGTCCCTCACAAAGTTAAACATAGGATTACCAATTATACACCTATGTATATAAACAAAACGAGTGAAAATAGATATTGAAACAAATACTTGTACCCGAATTTTCATAACAGCACTCTTTGTGGCAGTCAAAATATCCATCCACTGATGAATGAATAAATAATATGTGGTATATCTATACAACGGAATGTTATTTTGCAATAAAATTCATTCATACCACAATGTGGATGAACCTTGAGAACATAAATGAAAGAAGCCAGTCACGTATTGTATGATTTCACTTGTATGAAATATCCAGAATAGGCAAATCTGTGGAGACAGAAAGTGGTTAGTGGTTGCCAGAGGCTGAGGTGGAAGGCGGCGGGTAAAATGGGGAGTGACAGCTGATGTACATGTGGTTTCTTTTCAGGGTGATAAAATTATGTTTGCACAACCTTGAATGTAATAAAAACCATGGAATTGTATACTTTAAATGGATGAGATTTCTGGTATGTGAATTATGTCTCAATAAAGCTGTTTAAAATAAATTATGCTTGTTGTTTATTGACCGTCTCCCCTACCTAGAGTGTAAGTGAAATGAGGGCAGGGGTCCTTGTCTGTTTTGTTCACTTATGTATTACCAAACGTGTAGAACAGTGACTGGTGCTCAATATTTACTGTGTGAATGAATATAAGAACGTTTCATGTTGACTTTTTGACTTCTGAAAAATGTTAAGTACCCCTGCATCAGGCAATACTTTTACCTATGGTCCATAATATAAACCGACATGTAATGGAATTAATTTGCTACCTTCCTTAGATGGAATTTTGATCACAGATAGTGGAGAAAATCAGAGAACTGGAAGAAGGCTGGCTTCAATGGGACAGGAGGCAGGATGCACTGTGGTGATGAGGGCTGGCCTGGTGCTATGGGTACAGCAGCCTCTACCATCCTCTAAATCAGAAGATATAGACTAAAGATGTAGGAGCCAAATCTGGCCTCAGATGTGTTTTCAAGGCTCCTGGCAGTACATTCAACATCTATGTGTGAATTCCAGAAAGGTGCCCTGTCCTCCAGCCGACACCATTCTCACTCACCCTGGTACCAAGGTACAGGACTTGGTGGGAGAAGCCTGGGTAATTATTCCCCTCTGTGTACCTCCTCATGGTTGACCTTGAAAAGTGGATAAGATGTACAACCTTATTACAGTGGCCCTGTGCATTAAAAAAAGAAATCTTGAATTGGTTTCAATATCCAAGTGCACAGAGCTTATATGAGAGTTGATCCCAGGACACACCAGTGGAGGAGTAGGGACATGAGAGAGGGAAAGGATGGGCAATGATTAAGAGCCAATTTTCAAGCTTGTCATCGATGGTGCTTACTCCTGGGGGAAAGTCTGGGAAGCAATGTGGGATATGGCTTCAAAGTTATCCCAGCCTGGGGTGAGGGACCTGGGGCATTTATATAACAAGTCCTATCAGTTGCTGAAGGCTACTCTTGCAGGTGTTAATTCCCTGACAACTCCAGTCTCTGCACGTAGGCAGAGGGACCTTCCAGTGCTTCAGAGAAGCAGCTACTGGAAGCTGGAAGTCAGCCTACACCCTCTGAAGTGATAAGGTCCCAGGATTTGGGCATGGTACCCATTGTTTCTTTTTGATTGCCAACATTTTAAAAGCAGGGAGCTTTTATGAAAACATGTGAATTTCTGGCTCCTTGAGGAAAAAATGTGAAGACCTGGCAAAAGTGGGCTGACATTCCCACTTGGCAGCTCCCAGCTGGCCATGCCCCCAGTAGCAGGAACCTGTGTTCCAACCCATCACGGTCCCTTCCAGGCTGCTGCACTCGCTCACAGCTCCTACGTGGCCCCAGGGGGGCACTGGCATTTGTCATTCTTGCCCAGGGCCTGCACAACTCCTGGCCCAATGTGCATGGGGTGCACAACTCCTGAGCTGATGTGCCCTGTGAAAAGTGGCATAAAGAAAAACTCAGATATAGATGGATTTCTTTTTTTTCATTTTCCTCCAAAGAGCCATGACCTGCACACACTTGACTTGTGGCGAGAGTGCTGAAAGCTCTTGCCAATCGTTTCATATATGTAGCTCCTGCCGCACCGCCCACCCCCCCCCTCCCCAAATCTAGGAGGGGCCAGGGCTTTGATCCGGGGCCTCTTCGCGCATGACCAGTCCTCGGATTCGCATGACCAAGCCTGGGACGCTGGAGGACTCAACAGGCCAGCCCTTGTGTGTAGCCTCAGGTCTGGGCCTGGCTTGGGGCCAAGGCTTGGTGGTGCTCATCTAGTGGAGAAACCTGCTGACGCTGCGTGACCTGGGGCCCACTCAGTGCAGAGCAGGAGCCAAGCAGGGGTCCTTGTACCAGATCTGTGGAGAGCGGTGCCTATTAGTAGCCAACTGGGCATCGCAGTAATCAGTTACCATGGAAAGCAGTGAGAAAGGATTGTTTTCATAGACACTACCCCCCCCCACCACATGCAGAGCTGGCCACCATGAAGGAACATCAGAAAAATTGTTTCAGAGCCCGTCTTTTAACTTAGTGTCTGCAAATATAGAAAATCTGGCTGCAGGCCTCTACCTCTGCAGCCTTCTCTTTGGTTACATAGCAGTTCTGCAAGGCTGGGTCTTTTCCTTGGGTACCTCGCTCTAGCTCTCCCTGGTGTCTCCACATGGGCTCTCCAGCATGTCAGTTTCAGAGGCGTGGCACTTCTTACACGGTAGGTGTGCCCAGAAGGAGAGAGCTGGGCAGAGGCTCTGTCACCATTTCAGATCTGGCCTCGGGAATCACGTGACATCACTTTCACGTGCTCTACCAGGGGCAGCAGTCACAAAGGCCTGCCGGCCTCAAGGGAAGGCGACACGTGGACTCCACCTCTTGATAGGGGAGTGGCAAGGTGCTGCCGCCACCTTTGGAAAGTGCAGTCTGCTGCAGTCTCCTGATCAGTCCCTGGTCTATGGCATGGGGGGCAAACCTAGGGATTCTGGAAACTCTGGGATTCTCGTGGGCCCTTTGGCATGACTAATCACTGGAATGAGGGAGCCAAATTGAGACCACTGTTTGTGGCTGCTCCCCATGTTCCTGGGTGGTTTGGTGGTGTTTGGGGTTTGGGTGAGCCAGCTGTGAGTTCTGTCTCCAGAGATTTTTAAGTGAATGAAATGGGAGAAGTGTCAGATTCCAGACAATATTCATTGAATTTCTGGGGTTTACTGTTAGGGGCAGGTGATAGGCCTGCCCCTAACATTTGCAGGGCTGGAAGCCAGAGTATACACATGGAGACCTACCTACCAGACATCTAAATATTTACAGTTTACAAATATATACATTGTTTTTATAAAATGTATAAACTAGTTGTTAAGTAAATAGCTTATCCTGCTATCTTGGCAAATACCCTTTATAACAATGTGGAAGGCTAGATTTGAATTGGGATTTCTTGGATTCCTGGGAGTTCCCGAGTAGGGAGGGCCAAACCTCAGCCCTCAATTTTTTCCATACAGCCAGGGCTTTGAATGTATAAGTGCAAACACCCCCGTCAGCACAGCCAAGGTCTATCTGCACACCCTGCAAACAGCCAACGCTTGGTCAGTTCTCAGACCTAAAGTGTACACCCCAGAAGCACAGTCCTTCATGGGGGGTGGATCAGGGAAAGAGGCCCCACACAGGCTCGGAAGCAGGCTTGGGGGCCCTTGGGCAGGTGGGTCCCAGGTACTGAGAGTGTGGTCTTCTTACTCCATGGGGGTGGGGCAGGAGTACAGTGACCAGAGAAGGGCCAGATGGGTTCTTTGAAGTGTGTGAGAGGCCAGGGGCAGGGGGTTCTATTGCCCCAGGTCCAGCTTGGTGTCTGACCCACCTGGCTACGGTGTACTACTTCTGACAAACCGGGAGTGCTTTCTTTGGCTACAATGGATACATTGCCACAGGTAGGTTGAATATAGCACTTGTATGTCTTCAGCATTTAGGAAGATGATACATATTTTGTTATTTTTAGTTCCATTAAGCGGGGGAAATTAGAAATTATAGGGACTCTAGGACAGACTGTATACCTGTGATTGCCCAAAGCTTCCTTCAGAACCTCCTAGTAATGATAACTACCCCTTACCCAGGCATTGTGTAAATGCTGTCCATGTGTCATTTCCTTTCATCCTTACCACAACCTTAAGAAGCAGATGCCATTATTTTCCGCACTGTACAGATGACAAAATGGGGGCTCAGAGAGATTAAGTACTGTGCCCAAGGTCACATAGCTAGTGAGTGGCAATTTCAGTCTTTGAACTCGGGTTTCTCTAACTCCAAAGCACATACTCTTAACTGTTACACTTGAGGAGACCTTGATATGCACAACGGTTGTTTTCCCCTGAGTTATTGACTGATGGGTTCCTGGGAGCCTCTTCATCTGGGTACAGTATATCCCTGGATTCAAGAAACAAGCCGCCAACTAGTTTTCCTGCATATTCTGTCTGAAATTTGCACCCAGGCCTTCCCTTAGGCTGGGCCTTTCGTGAGAAGAAGCTGCAGAACTGAACCAGACAGCACAATGCTTTTGTGATGTGGAAATATGCCAACTAAAGAGGGGAAAGAATTTTTTCTATTTGGTTCCCAGCCAAACCAATTCAAGACATACATAAAATTTTAGTCTTTGATTCCCCGTAGTTTTGTTTCCCCTCTGCATTTGGCTTTCCCATGAGCGGCCTCTCGTTCCCTTACTATTATCTTTGATTGAATTATGAAACCGGAAGAATTTGCAGAACTAAGCCAGAGTAAATGGGTCTTGCTAATCCTGTGGTTAGAAGGTCAAATCAGCAAACACTTGGGTGTGAAATGTCCAGGGCCAATTTCATTATGGCTCCAATTTGTAAAAACTGGGTGAGGAAAATTGTATTAATAACCAGGAAAGGATACCTAGAATGCTTTTCCAATTTCACTTATCCCAGCCTACTCTACAGCACATTGCAGAAATCCAACTCTCCAGTAAGAAAGTCATCTATCTTTCTGACCCAACTTTCTCATCTGGAAACATTATTCTTTATTAAATCTCACAAATATTCTTGGTGCATTAGCAAGTCAGGTTCAAGGCAGAAGTTCTGCCTCCAAAGAACAAAGTTCCCAGGCTATATTCTATTTTGTTGTTACTTAGAAAGTCTATGGATGCAAGGCTGGGAATTACCGGATACCATATGGCATTGCTATAAAGAGGAGAAAGAAAAGTCTACATGGTAGATTGCAGAATTGTTCCCAATTCCGCCCCCCACCCTCGGTATATATGTCCTTTTCCTTCTGACTAGATGTGGAGAATATATTTTTTTAAATTTTTATTTATTTGGCTACTTCTGGTCTTAGTTGCGGCGCGTGGAATTTTTCATCGTGGCGCGTGGGCTCTTCATGGCAGAGCGCGGGCTTCTCTCTAGTTGTGGTGTGTGGGCTTAGTTGCCCCCCCGCATGTGGGATCCCAGTTCCCCGACCAGGGATCGAACCCACATCCCCTGCATTGGAAGGTGGGTTCTTAACCACTGGACCACCAGGGAAGTCCCTAGAAGTGGAGAATATTTTCCTGCCCCAGTGATGTTGAGTTTGGCCGTGTGGCTTGTTTGGGCAGTGGGATTTTAGTGAATATGATACAAACAAAAACTTGAAATGTACTTGTGTGATTAGGTCCATCCTCTGGTGCTTCTGTTGTCACCATAAGAATGTGTCCTGATTGCCCGTTCATCCCCCAAGGAAAGGAAATGTAAGGAGCAGACCCAAATCAAACCTGCAGCCTGGAGTCAAGTTCACCACAAAGCCCAGCTGACCACAGATGTGTGAGCCAGAAGGCATAATAAATGCTTATTGGTGTAGCCACTGGTTTGGAGTGTTTTGTTTTGCAACAATATTATTGCAAAAACTAACAGATTAGTCAGGGTTCTTGAGAGAAACAGAACCAGTAGGATAGATATAGAGAGATGCGCAAGTTGGAGGCCCAGGAAAGCCAGTGGTGTAGCTCCCGTTTGAACCCGAGGGCCTGAGAACCAGGAGTGCCAATGTCTGAAGGCAGGAAAAGAAGGAAGTCCCAGCTCAAACAGAGAGAAATTTCGTCCTTCATCTGCCTTTTTGTCCTGTGTGGAGCAATGGATTGGATGGTGCCCACCTGCAATGGTGAGAGCAATCATCTTTACTCAGTATATGGATTCAAATACTAATCTCTTCTGGAAACACCTTCATAGGCACACCCAGAAATCATGTTTTTACCAGCTATCTGGGCATTCCTTAACCCAGTCAAGTTGACCATAAAATTAACCATCACACAGTCCACTAGAGACTTGTTAAATTCATATCCTTTCTTCTGTTAACACAACTCAGGAAAGCAAGGATACCCACACCACAGCTCCATTACGTGGCTTCAAGGAGTCTCCATCCGACCATGTAGACATACAATAGGGCTCTTCTTGAAGAAACTCAAACGATGAGATCTGATAATATAGAATTTATGGATAAGTTCTAAGGCTGAACAATGGCCATCTAAGAAAGTTTGCCTGGCAGAGAGGGGAGGGAGTGAAATGTAGCAGTCATGAACAGGGCTGTGAAGTTTACAGCTGAGGTGAAATCATGAAATAAATACTGAGAGGAAAAAAGGAGCATTGTACGTATGTTCTCCAGGATGAAATTTCTTCAGGGAGGTGAGTGAATGTTTGAGTGTGTGTGTATGTGGGGCTGTTTTTCTTGATTCTTCTCTGGCTGTGGATTTGTTAGAAAGGATTACTTCTTTTGTAAACTGGTGTTTGAATGACCTCCTGAAGCCACCCTGTGACAATAAGTTTGACCTCTGTGCCTGGACCTCTATTTTCTCTTTCTGCGTTCACTCTCTGGGTGATCCCATTCAATCTCACAGCTGTAGATCCCATCTTGATCTGATGAATTGAAAATAGTTCTATCTCCAGTCCCTTGAACTCCTGTCTCTTATATACAGCTGTCAACTGGAGGGCTTCACTGACAATAGTTATCACCCAAAACATGTCCCACATTGAACTGATATTCCCCCCCTAAATAATCCGTGTCCCCCTTTCCATCTTAGTGAATAGAAATTCCATCCGTCTGACATCTCAAGCCAAAACCAAGGAGTCATTTTGATGTCTCCCATTTTTTCATTCCTTTAGCAATTCATGTGGACTCTGTTCAATACCTATCCAGAAAGCAGCCACTTCCCCTGCCACCAAGGCCCCTTCTGTGGCCCGGGCCACCACCTGTCCCCTGGATTTTTCAGTAGCCTCCTAACTGATCTTCCTCCCAAGCCCTGGGTCCCTTTAGTCTATTCTCAACACTGTGGCCAGAATGATTCTGTTAGGCTGTAAGTCAGGTATGTTATGCCTCTGCTTCCCATTTCACTCATGGCAAAAGGCAAAGTCCCTGCTTTGAGTATTTAAGGTGCCCACATCCCATCGGCCTTCTGCTCCTCTGCTCTCCCCTTCTCACGTCGCTTGGTCAGCTGAGCTCCTCACTTTTCCTCGAGCATGTCAAGATTGCTCCTGCCTGAGTGTCTTCATACTTGCTGTTCCTGCTGTCTGGACCATCCTTCCTTCCTCAAGACTCGGCATGGCTCCCTTACTTATTTCAAGTCTTCACTCAAAAATCATATTCTCGATTAAAAAACGGGCAAAAGACCTAAATAGACATTTCTCCAAAGGAGGTGTACAGGCAGCCAACAAACACATGAAAGAATGCTCAACATCACTAATCATTAGAGAAATGCAAATCAAAACCACAATGAGGTAACACCTCACACCAGTCAGAATGGCCATCATGAAAAAGAACACAAATGACAAATGTTGGTGAGGATGTGCAGAAATGGGAACACTTGTACACTGTTGGTAGAAAGGTAAATTGGTACAGCCACTGTGGAAAACAATATGGAGGTTCTTCAAAAAACTAAAAATGGAATTACCATATGACCCAGCAATTCCATTCCTGAGCATATATCCAAAGAAAACCAAAACACTGATTCAAAAAAATACGTGCCCCCGATGTTCATAGCAGTACTATTTATAATAGCCAAGATATAGAAGGAACCTGTGTCTATCAACAGATGAATGGATAACGAAGATGTGATATATATATATATACACACACACACACACACATATATATATACACACACACACACATATATATATATACACACACACACATATATATACACACACACACACACACATATGCATACACACAATGGAATAACACTCAGCCATAAAAAAGAATGAAATTTTGCCATTTGCAACATGGATGGACCTGGAGGGTATTATGCTTAGTGAAAAAAGTCAGACATAGAAAGACAAATACTGTATGATATCACTTATATGTGGAATCTAAAAAATAAAATAAAATAGTGAATGTAACAAAGAAACAGACTCAGAGGTAGAACAAATTAGTGGTTACCAGAGGGGAGAGGGAATGAGGGATGGGGCAAGATGGCAGGGGGGAGTAAGAAGTACAAACTACTGTGTATAAAATAAATAAGCTACAAGGATATATTGTACAGTACAGGGAATATAGCCATTATTTTATAATAACTATAAATGGAGTATAACCTTTAAAAATTGCAAATCACTATGTTGTATACCTGAAACATATAATATTATAAATCAACTATACCTCAATGACAAATTTTTTAAAAAAATCACATTCTCAGTGAGGAAGCTACTCAATAAACACTAGTCAAACAAATGAATGAGCTGGGTTGCTCAGCAAAAGTGTATTCTGTTTGGTGACCCCCTTGCTTGTGACACTCTGCCCCAGGCATGAATCCAGCCAGCCCACACCACCTCTGTCAGCGTCAAGTATGATGTTGACGTTCCATTGACCACGTGCCACATCATGCACCCTGTGCTTCCTCTGTTCCATCTCACTTATTTCTCCAACCACCTCAGAAGCTAGATGCTCTCACCCCCAGCGTTGGGGGTGCCCCTGTGCTAAGTCCTGGGCTCTTTCGAGGCAACCTTCTGAATTCATCTAAGCTTGGAGAGTGTTTCCCCAGCACTCTGGCCCCAACCTGGAGGGACTTAGGGTTGTCCTCCTAATCTGACCCTCCAAGGATCCTGGGAGATTTGAAGTTCAGGACAGCTTGGGGAAGGTGTGGGCCCAGGGCCGGAAGGTGACACCAAGGGGCTACAAGAACCTAGCTCAGTGCCTGGCTCCGTGTTTGCTGATCGAATCAGTAAAGGACCTCCCAGAGGCCGCCTGGTGTGGGACAGCAGAAAGTGAAACAAGTTAAAGAGATGAATATGTTTAGATTGTTTTTACAGCAACAATGTTTGGTCAAAGTTGGAACAGAATAAAGCTAGCCCAAACAACTGGAGGGTCGTGGGTGGTCTCTGAGGGATGTAACTATATGTAATGGGGTGAAATTGAGCAAAGGAAAATGCTCTCACAGGGAAGCTGATTATATGGTGCCACTGGGTCCTAAGGAAGTGGTAAAACCCCTGCCTGAAGTCATGTTGGGCTACTTTGGGCGAAGTGTTGATCAGGCACACAGTGGAGGTGGGTGCGGGCTGCCTTGCGGGCCTGTGTGGCTTCCTCTGTCCCCATAGAGTCCCTAGAAGGCCGCTGAGCCTTTTTCATGAAAGAACCCTAGTTTTAGACCAGGGTTGGGACGTTTGATCTGAAAATGCATTTTAAGGAGATTGTGCTGGAACTTTTTAGGACTTCCTGAGTTTATAATCAAGAAATAGAAATGTTTATTTCCCTTCTCTAAGAACAACGTAGAAGCATCTCAGTGTAGGTGGGGAGATGTACATTGTGCTTAAGAAACAGCAAGCCTCCTGGAGGCCAGCAGATCCCCAGAGTCAGCCTCAAAACCTCACATGTAGTTTGTGTTTTGAATTCCTCTTACATAGATCCGAGTCTCATGGGGATCCTTGTCAGGTTTTTCTAGTCAGGTTTGGAGTAAGGACAGGTGACAATGGCAAAGAAATGTCCCCTTTATCAGCAAGCTTGTGGAGATAAGCGGTGCAGGGGATTTTTTTTTCTTTTTCCCAACTTATTCAAGAAAACAAAGGACTTGAAATGACAGTCCTCAGGCCAAATTCAGTCACAGCGTGTCTTGCCTGGCCTCTACAGGGTTTTTAGGAAACTCTGAGCCAACATTTAAAAATTGGGAGATTTCACATAAATATCTGAAATTTTGGAATGTCCTAACAATTCGTAAGGCCCAGGAGCTCCAGTCAGCACCCCATACCCAGTGTGGCAGCCAGCAGCCGTGATCCCTTCCATGAGGCTGCAGCGCCCCAGCTAACCTCGGACCCGCCAGGCGGGCCTCAGACGTCGCCATGCACTGCCTTATCCCAGGAGAACTGGAATTTGCCACTCCTGAAATAAAGTAATCTTTTATTTCAAGAAGAAAGCATGGGAATTTGAAAATTAAAGCAGTTGCTTCGTAACACAAATAAATTGTACAGAAAACCTAAGGCTGTAAATCCTGAGAGTAATGCTCTCAGTAGTCTACGCAAGGATTAAAACAAATAATTCTCTGTCCTGGGTTGGGTTTTCTAGAAGAGGAGCCCAAGCCAAAGATTCCTGTGCAAGGGATCTGATGGGCCTTTGCTCTCAGGAGAAGGAGAGTGAGAGAAGCAGGAAAGGGGATGAGGAGGGAGCTTGGAAGGATGCAGTCTCAGCCTGACCCCACAGGAGCTCTGGAACTTGAACCGTACCACAGCACTGGTCCCACCGAGGCAGGGGGCACCCTTTCCCACTCCCGTGTCACTCACTCATGGGGAGACACATGGTAGGGGAACACCCAGGGTGAGGGGCTCGCATGCAGGGTGGGAAGAGGAAGGCTGTAAGTTCTAGGCAGAGGAGGTCTGGGGTGGGTGGATGTACCGCCTTGCTAAATGGCATCTGTGTGGAACATTACCTCCCACCAACAGTTATAAAATAATGAATTCTTACTATTAAGAGAATTAACAAATGTAGGAAAGGTTAAGAAAAAATCATTTCTTACCCCACAACTTAGAGATAGTAATTGTTCATATTTATACACTGAATTATCCTTTCCTTTTTCTTTTAACTCTGAGTTAAAATAACTTGGACCCTTATCTCCCTATTTGTGGGAAATCCAGCGCCCTTCCCAGTATTCCTAAGCATTCCGCAGAGCAGAAAAGGGGGTATGTCATTGACCAAAGGCCTCCTCTGCTGGACTCTGAAATCCATCACAGTTGATGCGCTGAGGCCCCTTCCACCAGCCTCCTCCAGTTATATTTTCTCTCCAGGCGTTTTTCCTAATGAAATCCTTGCCTGTTTCATCCCATCACGGCATCTGCTTCTCAGACCCACATCAACACAGCACTTACATTCTCCTAGAGCTAACTGCTGCTCCCTTCACAATTTGTGGTTGCCTCTGGCCATCCTGGCCTCTGCCCCAGCTGGAGCATTCTGGGTGCAGGGGTGGAGTGTCCAGAGGGAGAAAAGAAAGCAGAGAGAGGTCCCAAAGACTCATTTGGCCACTTGACAACTTTTCCCTGGCCTTCCTTGTTTTAAGATCCCTCTCTCAGGTGCCGAATCCTGGACCCCCTTGGAAGCCCATCCAGGAGACCAGAGAGGGCCAGGGCTGTGCCCCAAACATCAGTCAGGCTGGGGGAGCTGCACTGTGTCTTGCCCCTGACCCTGCCGGTCTTCTCTCTCCTATTGTGTGCTGGCTTCTTGTTCTGCATCTTGCACTGCTAAGACTTGACGACATGGTCACTTTCTTATTCTCTGTCCCCTACAGTGAGCTCCTTACCTAGCTTTCTGGTTTTGACACTGATGTTTTGGTTTCCTCTTAGAGCAGATGCTGTTCATGCCCCCCACACATCATTTTGACGTTCACCTCCATGCTCCAAAGGCTGCTCACTGCAGACACCTGTGAGAGCTTTTTCTGGTCATGGGAGATGCTTGGTTTGAGCTCAGGGCCAGCCAGAAGTGCTATAAAGTTAATGTTCTGGAAGCAGCTCTGACCAATGATGGACAAGGCACGGGATACATGCCCCAGCTTCTTGCCTCGTGGTTGGGATAATTCTGAGGGTGCTCTGCACTGCCTCTGGAGTTCCCACAGGATTGCCCTCTGGGGTAACTGGCTTGTAAACTCACCCTTTATCATCTTCCTTTCTGTCTTCCCACTCCCATACCAGTGTTTCTTGGAATTATCTCCCGAATAAAGCGCTAGCACTGGAATCCTTATCTTGAGGTCTGTTTTAGGACACCAGAAAAAGCTATCTCTACATGCTCGCTGCTGCTCTGGGCTAAATCTCTGGATGTTGAGAACCCTAAGGGTGGGAGAGAGGCACATGAGGACTGGTGCTGTCCTGCAGGTCATGGTGTCACTTCTGAGAACGCCGAAGAGGAGGCCCCCTCCTTCTGAGGCCAAAGGGGCAGTAGGCTCAGCCCAAGGATCACGTGCAAGTGTTGCAGAAGAGGACTTTTGGACTGGTTTTGGTCCATGAGATGACTTGGTTGGCATGCAAGTTTTCAAACTTGAATTAGTTGTCAAAACCGGAAGAGTTCACATAAAATCTACCTTTGCGTCTTGTTTGGAAGAACTGGGAGATGTAGCTGACAACACTGGCCAGCACCCCTCCTCATGCCAATGATCACCCTAACTGAGCAGCCGCCAACCCCCCCTTCAGACGGGGCTTGTGTGTTCCAGGTCTCCACCCACCAGGCTTTGTGTGTTTCCTCAGCTTGCCAGGATCCTGCAGGCATCTGGGCTTGGGGTCCTGTGCTAGGATTGCTGGGACCCTAGAACTGGGGCCAAGGCATATGGCCCTGTGCTAACTCACCTGGAGGGTGATGGGATGTGGAGAGTGCTGGTGCCAAGCCCTGAGTTTGCTGTCACATGACCGATGGGCCATGCTTGTTTCAGGAGCCCAGTACCTTCTTAAGAGGACAAAGCCAAAAAGGCCAACAGGATCCTGAATATGAAGCTTTCTAGCCCAGTGGTTCTCAACCCCTGGTCTTACTTGTTAAAAACACCAGCATTTGGGCCCCATCCTCGGGAATTCTTATTTGACTGGTCTGGGGTTGGCCCAGGGTATCGATATTTTTAAGTGTGTTGGTGTGTGCCAGAGCAGGCTTGTACAGCTCAGGAGAGACCATGGCCTGTATCTCTTGTTGAAATCAACTACAGTGGGAGTATTCACACCATGGTGACAGAGCTCACCCCATCCTTCAGAGAGCCTGTTGTTAGACATTTCCCAGCACATCACTGAAGAAATGGGAACTACAACATGAGCTGTGTCTTTAGCAGGGATTAATGACCCTGATGTGGGATCTGTTGCCCACTCTGGGGCAGAAGTCTCTATACGTGGAGAGAGTGGGTGGGTGCCACATTGACTCTTTAATTCAACTTTAGAGCTGGAATCTCTGTTCTGCTCATTAATTGTGTGACCTTGGATGGTGTCCTCAACCTCTGGGCCTCCAGCTTGCCATCAATTCCGTAGGAAGAGTACTCTTTACCTCTCAGGAGAGTTGTGTGAAGGAAATGAGATACCCAAATTGGTCATCTGCCATAGAGTCATACTCCATAAGTGCCACCTTTCTTTCCCTTCGTCTGAAAGGGACACAAAGTACACAATGTAGTTTCCAGAGCCTCCTGCGAGGAGCTGCTTCATGAATGGTGACTGGCTGCTGATATGAGTGGGTGTTGGTGAAGGTCCACTTGGAGGCCAGCTGGGAAAACCCACAACTAACTGGTTCTTCAGTGGCTGGACCTGGGCCCCGGGGGTGGTGGAGTTAAGCTTTCAGTTGGAAATGACTCTTCCAACTACTATTTTGATACAGGAAAATCAGGGGCTGTTGTCCATTGAAAGAAAAAAAAGAGCGACATTAATTACAGTCTCACCCATGACAATTTACTCTGACTAAAATCTCGCCACTCACCATCTGTATGATCTCTTTTAACCTGAAAAGCAGCTCTTTTGCTCCCTTTCTAACCCAGACCCAGTATTTAGCAGGGTAATGGGATTTATGATTTTGTTTACATCAGTCTCCGTGGCGATCCACCATAAAAGATCAGTTGCTTGGCAACTTGGCATTGTGGTGCTGCAATGGAGGGGGAATTTTTGTCTCTCTGAAGCAGGGCTTAAGGAATAATGAAAACTTCTGCTCATACTTCTCATGAATGCTTTTATTTTCAAGGTCAACCAAATGTTTTTTCAGAAAGACTAATGCACTGTTCTTCAAGTGATATACCGTAAAATGTTTCTCTAAGATTATCCTGTCTCTGAGCAGAGGACAACGGGCTCTAGATGTTTTTATTCTCTCCTTGCTATTGCAAAATTAGGTTTGAGCAACTCTGGGCCCATCATAATGGAGTGCGTCTCTCTCATTTACTGGCATTTTCCGCACTCATTAGCCAATTTTTTTTTTTTTTTTAATGAGCTGCTATACACTCTGAATCACTTGTCATCTTAGAAACCAGTTTCGTTTGGTCTGTAGTTGGTTTACCACGATCCCTTTGATGATGGGGTCAATGTTAGCAGAGGCCTGGAGGGTACAAAACCCC
Organism: Monodon monoceros; assembly: GCF_005190385.1. NCBI lineage: Eukaryota > Metazoa > Chordata > Mammalia > Artiodactyla > Monodontidae > Monodon > Monodon monoceros. The sequence continues at coordinate 27,431,679 of NW_021703782.1, read as the reverse complement.
AATTTCCCTCTGTGGTTCTTATTGACTATAGACGTTTCTAGGAATGATCAAAGGACCTGTTTTAAGACATGCAAATGCACCTTCCTGACCTCTTTCTCAATGTGGGTACACATGAAGGGGAGAAGAGGTTGATTCATAGAGATCTGCATGGACATAGCCCAGGCTGGAGGTGTGGAAACCATGGTGAGAATCATGGTGAAGATGACAGTAGTTGACCAGTCACTTGCCACACGCTTTACATGTAATATCTCACTTGATTCTTGCAACAACACTAAGCCACATGTAATCAGCTGGGGGGCCATTCACAGCAGCCCTAGCAATTGAGAGCCCCCCCAGCAATGTATCCCCTTTGGCCCAAGCCCCCCACCAGTACCTTCACTGATTTCTCTTCACTGTTGTTCTTTCAAGCTAAACTCAGAGCTCAGCTTCTCATGGTAAGTGACCCTCAACTGCCCCAATCATAGGCCCATCCTCACCCAAAGCCAAGTTTAAACCTAAAGACTTTTTTGCATCCTTATTAGGTGTGCTAATGATCTACCTGGTTGTGACTAACTTAACGTCTACTAGGCTGTGGCACCGTGGACTCATGTGTCTCTAACCTGAAGATGTGTGAGAGTCACTTGTGGGTCCCGAGGTTCCTCACCCTCAGAGACTGATTTAGCAGGCCTGGGGCGAGGCCCAGGAATTTTTATTTCTAACAAGCGCCCAGATGGCACTGCGGGCCCCCTGGGCCCCTCTGTGAGCAGAGTATTTTGTCTCAGTATTTTAGCCTGGCCCCGGCTCTGAAGTCTGCAAGCATTGCAGTTTCTAGCCTGAGACTTTATGTGGAGTCAGTAAATGTTTGTAGTGACACTTCATCATACCCAATTTTCATCTCACTTCTTGCCAAGGACTTGGCAAATCTTATGTTCATGGACTCTTTAGAATTTACGTGCGTTATGTTGCATTTGTGGAGTAGTTTATATGCATTATGTTATTTGGCCCAGTGGGGTATGGTTTTGCGCATTTTACAAATTAATAAATGGAGCCTGAGATGATGACTTACTCATGTTCAAAGGGTAGTATATGGATTATGAGCCAGGCCTTTAGAAGCTAAATCCTTCTGTCTGTTCATTTCACCATAGCTGCCTACCTTTGTTTCGTGTCTTGGAGTTGTCTCCGTGCTATGAGGCAGTAGAATACATGCTCTCTGAGGAGGCCGGGGAACTAGGTGAAGAAAGGATTCCTTCGATAGAGGCTGAGAGATCCAGCCATTAAGCCAGTACCCAATTCTCCATTCATTAAATGGGGTTAACAGTATATCTACCTCACAGTTTGTGCAAAGGGTTAAATGTTTGTAGTGGGTTTGTCCTAGAGTGAGCTGTTATTAGTAATCCTAGTGAAGAAGAGAAGATACTAGAAGTCCTGGGGCAGTGAATTGACTGCTTCTGTTGATTCTAGATGTTTCATAGGCAAAGGATTTGTAACTTTTTTTTTCTTTTTTTTGGCTGTGCCACTCAGCTTGCAGGATCTTAGTTCCCTGACCAGGGGTTGAACCCGGGCCCTCAGCAATGAAAGCACGGAGTCCTAATCACTAGACTGCCAGGGAATTCCCCATTCTTGTGATTTTTTTTTTTTTTTCGTTTAGCTCTGAAATGCTCATACAATCTGCAAAACATCATTTTTGATGGAATTAAATCTTGGTTCCAAGGCAGTCCTCAATTTGGAACATGGAAATCCATGGTTGTAGGTCATTTTGTTTCTTTTCTTCCTTTGGCTCAAACTAAAGCACTTGAAAAGGGGTGTAAGAAATTGGTTGTTCAGCCAACTCCTGTGTAAGCTTGTTACTGAAGAATCAGGGATCGCTAGAGAAATAAAATAATGCTATTTATCAAGCACTTACTTAGTGCCAGTCACAGCCATGGCGTGAGAAGCTATGAGGTATGAGGAAACTGAGGCTGGGCATGGGGGTGGGTCCCCTGCCCAAGCTCCAATTCAGGCTCATACGGCTCTGCTTCCAAAGCCAGCTTCTTAACCACTCTGACACATCACCATGCCCCTCAATCAAACCCCCAAATCTACCACTAATAAAAAAAAAAAAATCTAAATTTGGGAAGAGAACCTTCTTCCTCCTTTCTTATCCAAGCTTGGGCTGTTTTCTAAGCTGGCAAGTCTGGGAGCACGTTTCATTTCCTCTCAAGTTTCCTGCCCCCCAACACCCAGTAGTTACGACATATTCAAAAGACTAAGAGGAAAGAGAGAGAATGAGGGGCGAGGGGACCCTTGAGGCAGAAAAGGCACAAGGCAAAGAACCTGAGCCACTGATGCTTTAGAAAAGGTGTCAAGCCTGTGGCCCCCAAGGCCGGCATCCACGGGGTGGCGGGTCGGGAGGCTTTGGGTGGAGTGCGCTGTGTATCCAATGGGCCTGGGCTGCCCTGGTGGTAGTTTGGGATTCATTGCCCCCCCCCCCCCGTGCCCATTAGGTGAACTCTCCAGCCTGCTGTAACCTTGGAGCGTCTGCAGCCCTGCTTGCAAAGTTCCCTCTGTCTGGGTCTGAAAACTTCCTGGGGTGACCCCTAAACTGAGTAACTTGAGCCTCCCTGCCGATGTATCAGCCCTGACGTCATCATAAGAGCAGCTATTCCTTTTAGCATTTGGTATAAGGAGACGCCCTGCAAGCTGGCTAGAATTAACTACTCTTTCCAGACATGGAAACCGAAGCTTAGAGAGGTTCAGGAAGGTACCCAGGAACATAGAGCTAGTAAGCAAGTGGTCCGGGCGAAAGCATCCGAACCTGTCTGCCAGCTCTAAATATATGTCCCTTTCACCATTCTGTGTTGCCTTTCACAGGAAGGCCCACCCCCTGGTGATCTTCTATATTAGGAATGGGCCTGTGGGAGAGAAGGCTCTATGGAGTGGCTGTGCTCTCCCTGAGCCCACCTTCACCCCAGGCCACCTGGCAGAGAGGGTGGCAGTGCTTCTCGGGTGTGGGAAGGTGCTGTGCTGGAGGATGCTCACCGGCCACTGGCAAGTCCCTTTACCCCCACCTCCATGCAGCACTTCCATGAAGCTCAAGCATCGCTGACGAGGGAATGCTGACCCAGCCTGAGAGAGAAAAAAGGGCAGGAACAGGGTGAGTGGATGAGCTAACGGAGCTCAGTTTCACTGGTACATGGTTGTGCCTCAAAAAGTCCAGGTGGAAGGTGGAAGTGGCTCTCAACGTGGATGGATTCCCAAGATGCTTTTCTGAGTGAAAAAGACAAATCATAGATGGGTAGCATACCACTTATGTAAACACACATATTCACGCAAAAATGCAGCAGGCAGGCCTCGGAGATACTTGCAGGTTCAGTTCCAGACCACCGCAAGAAAGCGAATATTGCAATAAAGTGAGTGACACATTTTCTTTCTTTGGCTTCCCAGTGGTTATAACAATATACTGTAGTCTATTAAGTGGGCAATAGCATTATGTCTAAACAATGTATGTACCTTAATTTAAAAATACTTTATCACTAAAAAATGCTAACCATCATCTGAGCCTTCAGTGAGTCGTAATCTTCTTGCAATAGTAACATCAAAGATGACTGATCACAGATCACCATAACAAATATAATACTAACAGTATATAGTTTGAAATATTGGGAGAATTACCAATATGTGACACAAAGACACAAAATGAGCAAATGCTGTTGAAAAAATGGCACTGATAGACTTGCTTGAGGCAGGGTTGCCACAAACATTCAATTTGTTAAAAAAAAAAACAAAACGCAATAAAGTGAAGGGCAATAAACCGAGGTATGTCTATAAATAGCTTCTGGGCACACATATGTGCACACACTTGCATGCATACATGTGCACATACACATTTCTAGAAGGAGTTACTCCTCTCTTTGGCTACTTCAGACGGTGAGATTGGAGTGGTGATCAAGAAGGACTTTAGCCTTATCCAAATGTTTTAATTTTAAAAAGCAGAGTGCATTTGTGTATTATTTTTCCAGTTAGACCCTAAATTTAAAATGATATTTAAAAAAGAAAAAGCAGCCCATTGCTATGACTGCCACCCAAGGGATGCCTTTTTGACAACTCTGCATGGACCGTCCCCTGAATAACAGGCTGGGAGGCTTCTTGCTGCAGTCCTGTCACTTCAGTCTTTGAGTGGAGGTTCTGCCAGGTTCTCAGTACCCTTCAGCGGCTCAGGGTCAGGCAGTAGCCTTAGCAGAGTGGGGAAGACCTCCCCGCCCTGGTGTGGGAGGCCCTCTCTTTCTCTTTGGCTTTTCACTTCTTTCATTTCTTCCCTTTCAAATGACTTTGATCCATTGCTTTCGCCACATCACTTTGCAGGTGGTGAAGCCTTAAAGGTCTTTCTCCCCAGACACATCTGAATTTTACTAACAGGTGAAGATAGGGCATTCTGGAGAAGGGGAGGGGAGGGCGACTGTGGTCTGGGACACTGGCAACCAGGTTTTATGCAGGTGCTTCCACTGCTCGCCTGCGAGTCTGGCTGTTCCTCAGGCCACAGGGAAGCAGGAGACGTGTGGTCTGCAAAGCAGGCAGATTCTTTCAACAGGGAATTCCTTCTCAACTCATTAGCCATGGGATTAAACAGACACTGCTTTCTCCCTTCACCTAATCTCTGATAATCCCAGATAATCTTCCCACTGAAGGCGACAAAGTCCTCAGTGGGGTTGACTCCTATGTCCTCCAGGCTTGGGCAGCCGGGTGCCTCCTAATGCACAAGCTGTCTCCCTCCAGTTCCAGCTCTAGTGTCTGGACGGGACCCTGGATTTGGTGAGTTGGCCTGGTGTCAGAGTAAAATTCTCACCTCCCCTTTGACCACGCAATAGAGCTTCAGCCCTCATATTCCAAGAGTCTAAACCACACAGAGGGTGTTGGAGCCTGGATCCCACAAACCTTTTCTTCCTTATTTCCGACTGGAGTGGCAAGAGTGGTCAGACTTCCCTGTTGGGTAACGAAGTCATACAACATAGCAAAGGATCTGGTGATAAAAGGACCTGACTGCTTGTGTTTGAGGAGGATTTGGAAAGCCAAGGAGATGATTTAATATAAAATAATTACACCTCACTTTGTAATAATTGATGAGAAGCCAATCTTGCCTGGGAAGAATCTTTATTCCCTGCTGCCAATTTGTAGCACATGTCCTACCCTTGATGAGGCAGCCTGGTGTAGGGATGAGAATACAGATTCTGGAGACAGGAAGACTTGAATTCGAATCCCACTTCTGCCACTAACTAATGGTGTGACCTTGGACAACCATTCTCTGAGTCTTAATTCCCTCACCAGGAAAGTCAGTCTTTATAGTGACCATCTTCCAAGGTTGTGAATCTTAGAGATAAAATGTATTTAATCTGCCTGGCACATACTAGGTACTCAGTAAATGGTAGCTACTATTATCATATTATTATCTATGGTCCGTTACTCAGGACTCATAATCACGAGTGGTATAAACCTAATCACGATAAGTCAAGCAAAAAGGGAATTTATTGGTTTATCTAACTGAAGCGTCTAGAACTTCAGACATGACTTAATCTAGGTTCTCAAACTGATCTATGAGAAATCAATCTTTCTCCTTCTCTACCTCTTAGGCTGCTTCCTTCTGAGCTGGCTTCATTCAGGTGATGGCAAAGGTGGACACCAGTAGATTTAGATTTATATTCTACCTGTTGAGCAATCCTAGGAGAGAAAGGACATGTTTTGCAATTGTTTAAGCAAATTCCCAGATTATTCTAACTTGAATGGTTTAGGTAGTTCATCTTCCCATCCCTAAGCCAATTATTGTGTCTAGAAGACTGGAATATGTTGGTCATGCCTTGGTCATGTGCCTGAAGGAAGGAAGGCTGGGGGAATAATCCTAAGGAAAACTGGGATGGGTACCATCATCAGAAGAAGGGACAGTAGATGCTGGGCAGGCGCAAACAAAAGACCTCCACGACAAGGGCGTGTTTTCAGTGGATTTTCTAAGAGATTGACAGCCTTGGAAGATTACTGTTCAACAGAGGGTTGCCATTAATTTCCTTAGCTGTGTGTAAGTTTTCTGGTTCTGTATTTTTTTCAGAAATGCAAATAAGTGAGCAAATTAATAAGTATTTCTTAATATATTCAAATACAGGAATATAATTTGAAATTGCCCATTGTTCTAAATTCCCATGAGAGTAATCATGCTGGGGTTTTAAAAGTAATTGGAATGGACTTCTAGAAAATGATTTACAGATCTTACCATCATTATGGAGGGAAGCTAGTAGACACCTGGGCCCCCCAAACTACTTTAGGCATATTGCCCCAGGACACAGACTATTCCTATTGTATTAATTGGGCACCTTTGGAAGCAAAAGTTCCTAAAATGCTAAAAGATTTTCTTGCCATCAGAGAATACTGGGCTCAGTTTGTTCTAAATCAACAACGACTGAGCAGCATACCTTGATGATGTAGAGGACAGACACAAATCCTAACCCAAAGGGCGTAACTGCACAAAGAACTGACAGAAGACAGAATGTGAATGTTCTTGAAATATATACTGGGTTTTGGGGGATTCAGAAAAGGATAATGAATGTTTGGGGAGCGTAAAACCCCTTCATGAGGAGAGCAAGCTGAGATGGACTTTGAAGGGTGTGATCTCGTTTGTGGAAGTTCTTCTTGGCAAAACGAACCTGAGGGGATGTTTTCAAGAGTTGCTTGTGTGACTCTCAAAGTGTCATTAGTGATGCTAGAAGCTGGGAATGCCTGGGGACATTGGCCTGGGCCCATACTACTTGTGGCAAGCCCCCCACAGACATTTCCCTACCTGAGCTAATGTTGTGGCTGGACCAGCACTTGTGCTTCTTGTTTAGATTGCAAGAAACACCTCAGCAACAGCCATCAGGGAACTTTGACAAAAACAAATCTTATTACTCACAGTCCTGGAGGGTACACAGAATGCCCAAGGGGCACACAGAGAGGTAGAGAGATCTGGGGTTCTGCCTTTATTGGGGTAGGGGGCCTAGGGCTTCACAAGTTCACTCTTTATTAGCAAATTTAAAATATAGGAATGGGAATTAGGGTGAGGGAAGGTTTCCTTCCCTTGAGTGGGGTCTTTCAAATGGTCAGTTATCTAGGTCACCCAGGGCTTTCCGAAAGGGGAACTTCATGGGTGGGGCAGGCCTGGCTTCTTACCTGGTTGTTTAGCTAGTAACTGTGTCCCACAGCTGGGATATGTCCATTTGAGATGGTGTCTTTGAAATACTTAAGCAATCAAATGCTTATTGTCTGGTACTTACAGTACAAGGGTTCACGCCTCCAGAGGAATTCTCCTTTCACGGCCCCAAAATAAGAACAACTGGATTTGCAAGAGTGTTTTTGAGCTCACGAAATGCTTTCACAAGCATTTTTTATGGATCTGAGAACAAAGTCTCCCAACCAGTAGACAGAGTCTCTCTGACTGCTTGCTTTGGATTTGGGGTTGTGGTTCAGTGATGTGACCTGCCTTGTAATCAATGCATCTCTCTCCATCCACGCTCCTCCTCAAGACTGTGGCCTTCCTGCTTCCCAACCCTTCCTTGAGCTGTACTCGTAGGCTTTGCGGCTTGATCTGGGAGTTAGATCAAAGGCATTGCAAGTTTCAGAATCTCACTACTGCTAACACCTTAATATTATAGATAAATTGATTACAATACATTAGCAAAGGCGGAAAAGACTAGACTCTCCCCTTTTCCAAGCTGATGGGTGTCTGGTGTCCAGCAAGACTCTACCTGAGTGGTGACTCTCTCAGAATCATGCAGGCAGGAATTTTCAGCAGTCACTTAGATTGCTTCCTTCACCCCGTACATTTTTATCATGGCCCATTAATTTATGACCTGGGAAGCCTTTTAAAAATCAAAAACAAATTAGAAACAATTTTTTTTACTTGGCTCTTGTTCTGTGTTATACTTTGACTGAAAGGTAGCCCAGAGCAGGCTGTTCTGAAGGTCTGAGCTTGGACTGGGTGTCTGGGCCACTCGGTTTCCATTTCTGCCACGGCATGGCTGCCACCCTGGCCTTGGTCAGGTTACTTTTGTTCTCTTGGTGGCCACCTCTCCATTTCTGAAAAGAGACCCTATTCTGGAAACAAGCTCATTCACAGAACAGGGATACTTTCTGGCCCTCAGCTTCATCTTTCAAAGGCACTGAGTTTGATTCACATCTCTACGATGCTGTCAAGGATGAGAGTTGCAGAAGAGGAAAAAGAGAAATCCCCACCAGGGTAGTGAGCGATCCAGGCTGCCCAGTTTCTTCCCCGGGGGTCGCGTCCTGACACTAGCCATTGACAAGTCTCTCCCCTCCCCTCCGTTTTGGCCAGGCCTTGGCTCTGAGAGGCACATCCCTCTCTGCTCAGCCAGTTAGTGTTTACTGAGAGGGAGACACCCACGTGAAAGGGGGGTGTTTATTGCTCCCCATCTAGATTTAATGGGAGGGGAGCAGTGGAAACTTCTGTCAACTCAGGCAGGGTTCTGAATTCATGGACCCCATTGCTACCCAAAAGGGGAGAACTGATTTTAGAATCAAATCTGTTGACATGCCATTTGTGACTGTGCCAATCTAAATGCCTTTCATATATTGAAAGGCAATTCAATAGAAACCCCAAACAGTCTACCCGTAAAAGCCGCGGACCTCAGTGAGAAGGATTAGAGACGTCCTGATATTTGGATATGTTTAAAAAGTGAAAGCAGTGTGCTCAGTGGGTGTGGGCCCCCCAAAGCTGTAGCCACAATAAGGTGCCACGGTGAGAGGATTACAGCCAGGAGGAGGAAAATACCTGCACCCATAGCCTGGCCGGGAAGACTGTGGAAGGAAAAGAGGAAGTTCGTGACCGGAGGGGTCTAGCCAAGTGGGGAGTCTGAAATCGGCAGCTCTGCTTGGCTGTTCTTTATTCTTCCTGTTGGGCAGAGTTTGGTAGTGGGGTGAGTGGGCTGGGCTGTGTGGGCAAGGGCGTTCAGGGACTCCAAGGAAGGGAAATCATTGCAGCCTGGCCAGGTCTTAGCTGCTTTGTCAATAGCCACATGTGAGTGGAGAGTCAGGCTTCCCTGGGAGATGTTCCCTTTGATCCACTAGAAAATCTCTGCAGGAGTTATTAGAAGAATAGACTATGAGCAGGGAAATCAAGAATATGGGATGCCAATTCTATTTGACTTTCTGTGTGTGTGTGTGTGTGTGTGTGTGTGAGAGAGAGAGAGAGAGAGAGAGAGAGAGAGAGACAGAGACAGAGACAGAGAGATTCCTCTTCAGCTCATGAACAAACTGTGATGATTTTCCCTGTCTTACTCATGGGGACACACCCTGGGGCTGTGAAGAGTTGGGCAGGTTACTGAAGCTGAGGTGAGAGCCTGGGATAAACTCTACTCTGAATGCAGATTCAGAAGGAGCACCTAGGGCTTCCCTGTTGGCACAGTGGTTAAGAATCTGCCTGCCAATGCAGGGGACACGGGTTCGAGCCCTGGTCCAAGAAGATCCCACATGCTGCGGAGCAACTAAGCCCATGCGCCACAACTACTGAGCCTGTGCTCCTAGAGACCGTGCTCTGCAACGATAGAAGCCACCACAACGAAGAGTAGCCCCCACTTGCTGCAACTAGAGAAAGCCCGCGCATAGCAATGAAGACCCAACATTGCCAAAAATAAATAAATAAATTTATAAAAAATAATTAGAAGCATTAGTAGGTATGGGGAGCAGAGTTCAGTTATCACTGTATCAACGGTGAGGGGCACAGTTCTAAGCATTTTCATAGACTTTATTCCATTTGATCCCACAATACCTCCAGGGGTGGACAAAGCAGGCGTTTTTCAATTTTTCCCCCATTTTTTGTTTTCTCACCATTGATGGGGAGACTGAGGTGCAAAGAGTTTGGGTCTCTAGCCAAGGGTCTGCCTAGCTTTGGGCAGAATCCTGTTCTCACCTCCTTTACAACTTATGAACCCATGAAATGGCTTTGCTAGGAAATTGGGGCTGCTTGAAAGGTGGTGTCACCTCTGGAGTGGCAGTAGTGATTCCAGTGGGCCCATCTTGAAGGTGAGGAATTGACCTGCCCACCTCTCAGGGAAGGGCAGACTCAACAAACACAAAGCTTCGACTGAAGGTGTGCTGGCTTCAAGGGAACATCCCCCAAACCTTGGGCCATGGGGAATGAGTTTCTCACTGGGTCAGGCAGTCCCCTCTGAGCTCTCCTGTCATGTGAGTACGTCCTCACTCAGCCCTGACAGTATTCACCACGTGCCACGCAGTGCCCAAAGCAGACGACAACCTTCTATCCTCCTGAGTTTACATCTGAGTGGCAGAGGACCCAGGATTGTCAAGTGGAAGTGTGGACTGTTACACAGTGATAAGTGCCGTGGAGGAAACAGCAAGGACGAGGGACAAGGAAGAAGCACAGGGAGCAGTGGGAGTTGCAATTCGGAAGAGACTGGCCGACAGGGTGTTGCTGAGAGCTTGCCTGTGGGAAAGATGTAAAGCCAGGCACCGGGGAGGGGTGTGATACCTGTGGGAGCCCATTCCAGGCAGAGGGAGCGGCAAGGATGCCACATGGCTGGGGCTGCAGCTGAGGGCCAAGGAGGGGAGCGGGGAGGACATGCTCATTGTTCAGGGCCCGGTGACCCACTGTGCGGGGTCTGGCTTTTCCTCTCAGTGAAATGGGAAGCCATTAAGGGTTTGAGCAGTAGTGTTAAGGTGTTAGTAGTGGTGAGATTGTGAAACTTGCAATGCCTTGGATCCAATTCCCAGATCGAGCAGCAAAGCCTATGAATACAGCTCAAGGAAGGGTTGGGAAGCAGGAAGGCCACAGTCCTGAGGAGGAGCGTGGATGGAGAGAGACATTTTCATTACAAGGCAGGTCACATCACTGAACCACAACCCCAAATCCGAAGCAAGCAGTCAGAGAGACTCTGTCTAATGGTTGGGAGACTTTGTTCTCGGGTCCATAAAAAATGCTTGTGGTTTAATGCAATCTCTGGCTGGTGTTGAGAGGAGAAGAGAAGACAGAAACAGGGAGGCAGTTTGGCTGCCATTGCAGTAATGGAAGGAGACATGATAGTGGCTCGGGCCAGGGTGGAAGCAGTGATTGGATTCTGATATACCTGATGGATTTTGTGTAAGGTGTGAGAGAAAGCAGGAGTCATGAGGACCCTCACTTTTTCCCCAAGAGAATAGAAAGATGAAGTTACCATGAACTAAGACTGTGGGATGACGGTAATTTGGGGGGAACTCTTGGAACACCCTTTTTGGATATGTTAAGTTTGAGAAGACTTTTAAATACCCAAATGGGAATGTAGCAAGCGGCCAGTGGATACATCCGACCATAGTTTAGGGGCGAGGTTTAGGCTGGAGATGTAACAGTGTGAGCCCTCAGTATATGGATGTCATTGAGAGAAGAGCCCTGGGCCCCTAGCATCAAGGTCACAGGGAAGAGAGGGACCTTGGGGAACACTTTCTGCTATTCTAGAAACGGGTTTGTCTAGAGAGCTACCGCTTATCTGGCTACTGAAAACTTTACTTCTAATCACCTGCCTGGAGATGAGGTTCCTTTCCAGATTGGGCCTCTGCAGGTGACACTGGCCTGCGCCTCTTCAATTTCTTGGGGCAGCAGGGACCTGTGGTGCCTTAGAGGCCAAGCAGGACCCTGGTGTCTGAGCCCCATGCACAGCACTGTGAACAGCATCAGGCGAGACAGGCAGCCAGACAGGGGTTGGACTCCCCACTCCTCCCTTCCTCGGGCAGCTTCTCCCTTCCACTTCTCCGAGCTTAGGTTCCTCATCTGTGAAGTTGAGAAAATGACAGCACCTGAGCCATAGGATTATTTCACGGGGTCAATAATCACGTAAGTTAAAAGCATTCAGCTGAGTGTCTGAACATAGTAAGCGCTCAATAAATGTTAGATATTATTGTTGTTATTTAAGATTATCTTTCTTTAAGATACTTTGAGGGACTTCCCTGGTGGTCCAGTGGTTAAGACTCCGTGCTTCCACTGCAGGGCGCATGGGTTCGATCCCTGGTGGGAGAGCTAAAAAATCCCACATGCTGCATGCCGTGCACAGCACCGTCAAAAAAAAAAAAAAAAGATACTTTGTGATTTGGGGTGAAAACTAGCAGAAAAAAAAAGAAAAGAACCATTAACTATCAGGAGTTTGAGATAAAGTTAAACTTAAATTAGGCCATATTTTACTAACTCAAAATAAAAACCAAAGCTTTTGAATGTTCATATAAATAAACTATTTACTAGAATCTGCACTTGAAAATACCCAAATTAATGGGGGAAATTTTAGGTGCTCCAATATTTCTCCATTTTTTTTCTTTAGTTAAATAAAGTTTTATTTGACAACCAGCTGACGACTGTTCCTCTGTCTGAAGGAACATTGAAATTTCAAGAGTTAAAGTGAGAAAATAGATATTCTCCTTTTTCAGTGTGATTGAGGCTAGGTCTGTCTTGGTCCTCACTGTTTCTGGGATCATTTGCTTCTTTCCACTCCCTTCGCTTTTCCCCGCTTCTCTTACAAAGCCCACGAGTTCCTTGAAGGCAGGGACCAGGCATTGCTCACCTACATACCCTCAGCACACAGTGACCACTCAGGACATATTTGTTTAAAAAAACAGTTACTGGTGACCGATTGATCCCCTGAAGGAGTGAATAAATGAATGAAACTCAGTCCTTCCCATGGGATGGAGAAGGCAGGTGTTCACATAGATCAATTAAAATAGTGTGTGATTATTAGGACAGACAACTTGCTATAGGCAGGAGTTTTGAATTGGAGTGTGAATCCAAAGACTTCCCAGGGGGTACACAGACTGGGAAGGTTTCAAAGGAATCAACTTCAGATACTCAAAGTCCACACTGAGGGAAAAATGGCTGTGATGGGGTCAGCCCATCACCTTCCTCAACTCCCCACTCACTTCGCCTAAGAAAGGCGTGAACCTCTCACTCATTCTGAGTCTCACCATGGGGCCTTTCCCAGGAGTGTAAAAGTCTTTGGGGCAATAAAGAAATGATTCAACATATTGGTGTTGACAAACTTTTTTTAACCGGACACCAATGACCTGCAGAGAACCTAGTGTCTTTCTGTTATGGGCTGAGTTCTCCAGAAACAGAAGCTGAGAAAGAGTTTGGGGTGCCAAGGGAGAGCAGAAGAAGTAGGGTTGGGCAAAAGAAGTTAAACCAAGGGACCTCCCTGGTGGTCCAGTGGCTAAGACTCCCTGCTCCCAGTGCAGGGAGCCCGTGTTCGATCCCTGGTCAGAGAGCTAGATCCTACATGCCACAACTAGGAGTTTGCACGCCACAACTAAAGATCCCACATGTCACAACGAAGACCCCGTATGCCCGCGTGCCACAACTAAGACCCGGCACAACCAAATAAATAAATAAGCATTAAAAAAAAAAAAAAAAAGAAGTCAAACCGAGATGCAGGCTAACAGTTGGACACTTGGAGAGCTCTGGGGCAAGCACTGCCCACCAGAGTGGCCCCCGCTGGGCAGGAAAGACAGACCAGGCTGGCCTCCCTGAAGGTGAGGCTGGCCCTGCAGGAGTTGATGGTTGGAGGCCATCTGCTGGTCTCTGTCCCCACAGCTCGGCTTCCTTGGAGGGAATCTTCATGGCGCATCTCTGCGTCTAGCACACTTTTCCTGTGCTACATGCAGTTTTGCTAAGGGTGAAATGTAGTGCTCAGAAAGGAAGTATTTTGGCCTATGCTGGGTGTTCTGAATTCAGATATCTTGTACAGTGAGGCAGGAGTGAGGAGGATTTCTGTTCCACAACCTCTTCTCTCCCATCACCTAAATAATGCCAAAGAATATATGCCTCCTAAAGAAAGATTTCCAAACGTGAAGTGAAGAGGGCACCAAGAAGCAATAGCAAAGGCCTAGTTCAAGGAGACAATTAATTCATGGTATGGTGCAGTGCCCTCTCGATTTCTTAGATGGATAGCTGGTCTACCAATGATTTGCCTATCTATATCTCTCACCTCAGAATTATAATTCAGAAGTAAGATGATTGGAGAGGGATGCATATGAACACGTTTATTTGAAATTGAAGTTGTTTTTTTCTAACCGAAACTAAATCTGGCTTGGCTGCTTGGCTGCACAGTTCAAACTGCTTTGCCAGACAGGTTGTATGACAGACGTTTTTATGAACCAAATGAACTAAATCTGAAAATCCAAGCTTTTGATGAAAATATATGTAAAGCATGTTATGATATAAAAGAATTTTATTAAAAATTGTATTGGCTGGTGTTGGCAGGGGAATGAGGAGTAACTGCTGGTAGGTGCGGGATTTCTTAATGGGAGTGATGAGAAGGTTCTGGAATTAGATAGTGGTGATGGTTGCGTAGCTTTGTGAAGATATCAAAACCCATTAAATTGTCCACTTTTAAAGTTTTATGACATAGGAATTATACTTCAATTTTAAAAGCAAAAATATTGTATTGGCAAAGTTGTATTAAAATAACAAGTATTTCAATTTTCCCAATCTTTTCAGTTTAAACAAGGCCTCTAAGTAAATGAGTAGCAGGTATAATTAGCAGTCATTTGAGAAGTTTTGGTATAGTCTTTTTGGTATATTTCCCAGAATTAGGAAAGTGAATGACTAATGACTGGGTAACAAATACGATTTCAGGTCTCTTGGTTTCAAATTTTCTTTCAACAAGACTGAAGGAGGACCAGACTAATTTGACAGCTGATAGGTTACTATTAACTTTTGATAAGAGATTGTTATGTCATTTTTTGGCATCACCTTTCATTTGTATCTTATTTTGGGGAGAAGATTTCTCAGAGTTTTCTCTCTAAAAATGTAAAGTAGGAAGAGAAGGGATTCTGAACCCTGTCTCATTCTAGCAATGAATAATTTCTATCCATGGATATATCAGCCAGCTGAAGAAAGGTCATTTTAATTCTTTAGGAGGTGAATTTTTAATAAAATTTACCCTTAAATTGAACAATTATTTATAAAAATTTATAATATATTGTCTTGATTAGTTGCATGCTGGTGGTTATTGAAATTATAACATGGTCTAGAAAAAGCTGCTTAAAACTTACAGACTTACAGTGATAACAAAATTAAATTTTCAACACATTTACATTTTTTTTTGTTACAGAAAAGAATAATGATACTCATTTATGGAAAAACTTTCAAACATAAAAGTGTATGACAGGGCTTCCCTGGTGGCGCAGTGGTTGAGAGTCCGCCTGCCGATGCAGGGGATGCGGGTTCGTGCCCCGGTCCGGGAGGATCCCACATGCCGCGGAGCGGCTGGGCCCGTGAGCCATGGCCGCTGAGCCTGCGCGTCCGGAGCCTGTGCTCCGCAACGGGAGAGGCCACAACAGTGAGAGGCCTGCGTACCGCAAAAAAAATAAATAAATAAAAAATAAAAATGTGTATGACAATTGCTAAAAAGTACCAAGAGGAAATAAGACGGAAATAAGAGTTCAAGTAGGAAATGGAACAATAAATTGGTAAAGAAGACTTGTCATATATTTTAAAAATGGTTACTGGTGACTATAGAATTGCTCCAATCCTTAGATTCCATTGGCCACGTTTAAAAGAGCGATGTAATAGTTTTATTTTAAAATGCTAGTATTTATAATACTAAGGAAATGACATCTTCTGCAACTATTTAAACTTACAGTAAAGGATTTTGTTTTTGCTTTTAACGTCATCTAAAAACTGTGTGAGAGGCTATATGGATTTTCAAACCACTTTTAGGGAACTTGCAAACCAAAAACGTAGGAGGCCACTGCTCTTGGGGGCTAGAGAGGGGATAACAGGATCTGCTCATGTGGGTGGACCTTTGTGGAGGAGGTGATGTGTGAGCTGGACCTTGACAGATGGAGAAAGGTGTCTGCCAGGCGGAGGGAGGGCCCTTGGCAGCTGCCAGCCTGAGAAGGCTGATGTTTTCGGGGCACAATGCCAGCTCCTGGCATTCTCACTAGTAGACCCATTACCATAACCTTGAGCCTTATGATTGTAACAACTGAAACCTAGTCCATTTTATCGAGACCTGAGAGAGAGAAGGATCTAAGCGATAGGTCAGTAATTTAGCCTCAAGGTGACCCAGTCATTTGCTGACTCCCTGGCAGAGGTGCTAAGTATTACTCTCCGCTTTCTCTTCCCATTGGCCAAATTGTAGTACCTTTGTCATTGTTCGGTCGCATCCTTCCCTTCCCTTCCTTTCCCTTCCCTTCCCTTTCCTTCCCTTCCCTTCCCTTCCCTTGCCACCAAGTGCAGTCTCAGAGCCCACAGCGTGCCGGAGGGAGGACAGCCAGTGGGGTCACCCTCAGCCTTCCAGAACTCAGGCTGCCATTTCCCATCCCTGTGATCCGTGGGGTCAGTACAACGAGACCTGATTTGGAAAATGAACAAGAATAAGCTCGCAAAGAGCAGAAACAGTCTTTGGGGGAAGGAAAGTCTTTAGTAAAGTTGGAGGGTGGGGACGGGTCCTGGCTTGGAGGGTTTCCAATTAACCTGAAACGAAACTCAGGCATTTTCACCCTCTGAGCTGAGTTCAGAAGTTTGTTGATGTCTTTGGGGGAAGAAAATTTGGGCTGCAGACCTCAAAATCATGTTTGTGTTGAATGGGGAGCCACAAAGCAGGTATGAGATTCTAACGAGTTCTCATGCTTCTCGAAAATGCTACAATTAGAGCCTGTGCAGTGCGGCTCTCCTGCGGGAGGAGAGCAGCTTTGGGGCGGGGGTCCACCCAGAGAAGAACCTCAGAGGCCCTTCCCGCCTTCCACCCTCAGCTTGGATTCTGCTTTTATGCATATTTATTTTAAAGTGTGTATACAGATGTGTGGGTTTTCTGTAAGGGATCTGAGAGCAGGGAAGCAAATGTGGCTGTGCAGAGCATTTTGAGCCTTAGCCATCGAGACCCAGAGGAAGTGAGTTTGCTTTTTCAAGCTTGCCCAGATGGACCTTGCATGTGGGTTGCTGGCTCCGGCACCGCTGCCAGGCTCTGTAAACACCGAGAGGCCTCTCCCTCAGGACGCGTGTTGACTGTCATGCCTTACTGCCTAATTGGCTCTCACCGCCGAGGAGCTGCAGGACGCTTCTTTCTGGTCTCTGTTCTGTGGGGAGCCTTGAGGATGGTGATGGGTGTCAAGTTATTTGGTTCTGTCCCTTAATGTCCACTTGTTCATTTCCTAGAGGACCTAACCTAACAGCGAAGAGGGACTTGCCTTCCCTTTGGAAGACTTCACAGCCTCTGACCTATGCGTCTTTTGGGATGGAAGGGCAGGTTTGATTAGCTGCTTTAAGTTAGGTCTTGGACAGGGCAAGGGATGCCCCTTACCCTCCAGCCCTTTCCTCACAATAATTATTTTTGCTCCTTTTTGGGTTCTGTTTTTTGTTTTTTTTTTTAATTTTATTTTATTTATTTTATTTTTGGCTGTGTTGGGTCTTCGTTGCTGTGCGTGGGCTTTTCTCTGGTTGTGGCGAGCAGGGGCTACTCTTCATTGTGGTGCACAGGCCTCTCATTGCTGTGGCTTCCCTTGTTGAAGAGCACAGGCTCTAGGCGCGTGGGCCTCAGTAGTTCTGGCACGGGGGCTCAGCAGTTGTGGCTTGTGAGCTCCAGAGCACAGGCTCAGCAGCTCAGTGGTTGTGGCGCACGGGCCCAGCTGCTCCGTGGCATGTGGGATCTTCCCGGACCAGGGCTCGAACCCATGTCCCCTGAAGTGGCAGGAGGATTCTTAACAACTGCACCACCAGGGAAGCCCTTGGGTTCTGTTTTTATTTCCACTCTGGGTGAGTGCCTTTTCTTTCTGTTCTTTTCATTTCAACCGCCCAGATACGGCTGTGTGTAGGTGCGACACATGTGCACACTGAGTTAAGTCAGCATGGACGGATTCCAGGTGCCAGGCCCCACAACCAACAAATCACGCCCTCTCCACAGCCCCGCTACAGCCCTGGAAACTTCCTTTGCTGCTGGCAGCTCCACACCCATGCATTTCCTTTTTCCTGTAAAAAATCCGTTCCCAGGTCCAACTCAAGACAGAAGGTCAGTTATATCGACACCTCCTGCACATGGATGCTGTATTTTCAGGAAAATATTTTCACCTTTGAAAGTTTTCGCCAGGGGTCCCTTCCCTTCCTCCACCCCCTACTTATTCCCCTCCACACAACAGTCCACCTTAAGGCCTGTCCTACAGCTACACACCCCAGGAGGATGTGTGCTTTGAGAAAATTTCCAGTGGTAGCGAGGAGCTCACCAGAGGCACCCATGTATTCTCCTGTCAGCAGGGGAAGGTCATTGAGAGAGACGCCAGATGTCAGGAGATGGAACCTTGAAACAGACTTCCTTGGCACACGGTAGGCATTTCTGCTTAGCTGATGGTATCAGGCAGCATTTCTTTCTTCCCTGCCTGCCTTTCCTCATTTGTGAAATAGGAGAGTAATAATTTTCCAGGAGGAAATGTACATACATTCACCTTGTAAGTTTCCAGAGTTGGGATGTTTTATGGGATGGCGCTGTCTTCTTTATGATCAGGCCAAGGGACCCTTTTCTGCCTTTCCAAGGAAGTCAGTATGTTTCCAGAAGGCTTGGGTTAAAATCAAATATATTACTTAGGGAGGAGGTGAAGTGCTCCCCATTCACGCTAATAGCACCCCATTTGCTTTCCAGGAAATTGCTTCATCCCCATTCTGTGCATTCCAGGGAATTAACTCACTCATGTTGGTAGACTGTCAATCAAGGTGCCCCCACTCTTCCCAGCCAGGTGGTGGGCTTGTTATCCACACTGGGCCGACTGGATTGCCCCTTTTAGGCGTGGGATCTAGAGCAGTGTCACAAGTGAGGACATGGTTGGAGGTGACATGAGCACGGTGGTGTGCTCCCTAACCCGACAGCTGTGGCTCTTGCCTCAAAGACCCCAAGAGAGGTCCTGGTTCCTGTTCATTCTGGCCTGGAGCAGTAGTGGCCCAAACAAGACTGAAGTTAATGTTTCCTACCAGCCTGGTGCTAAAGTAGCAGGAAACAATTCTTCTTACTTACCTGAATTGGTGAACTGAGGGACAAATCATGGAGTGTCTGGCATCACGCTGAGGATAACGAATTAATCCACAAATACTGAGGGATTGATTGAGAGTGTGAACTCTTTGCAAATAATGGAACGCCAGATTTCAACATCACCAAACACACATGTCTTTCTGCATTTATGTCAAATAAGGACGGGCACCTCCTTTTTCTGCTCTTCTCCTTCCTTTTCCTCTGTTTCTTTTTTCTATCTTTCTTTTAGTGGGCAAAGTTGGACCTTTTTTGATTGAGGCTCATTCAGTCTCTCTTACTGTATCTATTTAACTGAGTTAAGGCCCTCTCTTTATATCTGGATGAGCTTCCATAGCTGAAGTCTGAAAACCAAATTGGTCATTCTGGAGCAGCTCCTCTGGGAATTGAAGCTATTGCTAGAACTATGTCAAACCAGTTTAACAAAACAAGCTGTAGGACCAGTTAGTGTTCCTTTCTCTTTCTTCTGTCACCTGTGGCAGAGAGAGTGTGGTTTTCTTGCAATCAGGCATGCATCTTCCTTTGTTCCGAGTCTTTGGGGACACACTTTTTCTTTCAAGACAACTTTTCACTGCTGAAGCTCACAGGCAACTTGATGTAAGCTGCACTTTCCCCAGCAGAATTGCTCAGGGCTTACCCGCTAAAATGCCAACAATGAGAAGAAACCATGGTAACCATGTGAGTTCTTCAGTGGAGGGAGCCACATTCCAGATGGATTCCAAAGACCTGGAAGTCTGGGTCACACAATCTCAGAGAAAAAGTGGACATTATCTCAGGAACTGGGAATGACAGTTACAGCTGATCTTTTCCCAGTGGGGGTGGAATATCAGTACCTTCCCCTTCTTGGAGCTCAGCCTAGTGGCTACTGAAAGGTCTACGGGTAAATTTTTACTAGGGTTTCCAACTTTTCTTCTGTATTAGTCATAGTAGTTAATGCTAGCTACTGTAACAAGTATCCCCCAAATTCCAGTGATTTAATACAATTTTATTCATATGTCAATTATATCTCAATAAAATAGGAAAAATAAAAATACAAGTTTATTTCTCACTTATGCCAAGGCCACTGAGAGTTGGGTTGCTCCCATGGCAGCTCTCCTCTAAGCAATGACTCAGGGATCACTGTGTGTGGCTTTACCACCCTAACCAAATGCTTCTAGTCACATGGACAGAAGAGAGAGGGTAAAAGGAGCACCAGATTTAACCACTTCAATCAGAATTGCTATTCCATTGGCCAAAACTAGTCATGTGGTCAACTTAACTGCAAAGGTATCTGGGAAATACGGAGGCACACCCCGGATATTGGCGAACACTAACGTACTCAGGAATATCTTAAGGTCTCAACTCCTGGTGAAACTTTTCCCCTGCAAAAGAGTCTTTCAGGAATAGTTTGAAACCTTCTTTTTTTTAAAATTAATTTTTATTTTACAACATTGCTTTATAATGTTTTGTTAGTTTCTACTGTACAGCAAAGTGAATCAGCTATACGTATACATATATCCCCTCTTTTTTGGATTTCCTTCCCATTTAGGTCACCACAGAGCATTGCATAGAGTTCCCTGTGCTATACAGTAGGTTCTCATTAGTTATCTATTTTATACATAGTATCAACAGTGTATGTCAATCCCAGTCTCCCAAAAAACTTCTTGACACCAAGATAAATGAGTGACATGTTTTCTTACTCAGGAATATGGTATTTAAAGCTGGCTAAACTTCTTCACCTAAAAGACGATAATGGAGAGGTCTTTTAGAGTTTTCCCAATTTTCAGGCCCATGAAACTTAGATGAACGTATGCAAAGATGGCCCTGCTGATAGCTCAGCACTACACACAGTCCCCAGGCTCAACCCTTGCTTGAATAGCCATCAGTCTGAGGAGAAATAAACATGGAAGGAATTTCCACTTGTGTTACTCACGTTAAATGAGGAAAGAACTGCTAGGCCTTAGCTCCTTTTGACCCAGTGCTTGTCTCATTTGCCTTTTAATTTTCTGGTCAGACTTATGTTTGGGGCTTTCCAGCTCACAGACAATGGGAGTGATTTCCATTGGGTGGTTCTGTCCTCTGGTGGGTCACCCTGGAACTTTATTCTTTGTGCTCTGATTTAGAACAGAAACAAGCTAAAGAAAGAAGAAGGGGGAAAAAATCTTCTTGACTCACAATTATAATGTGAATCAGTAATGAAGCTCTAAGTTCAGTGTGTGGGAAAAACATTGCTCTCTGTCCATCCAACTCCTGGTTCTAATTTCCAAGAACCAAGAAAGAGCTTGAGAGAACAAGGAAGAAATAATAAAATCATGGGGAACTTGGGGGACATAATCAAAGGGAGGCTGAACTCAGGATGAAAACATTAGGACCAGGTTGCCAACAGAAAGCCCAGAGGCCATCTCCAGCCCCCATAGATATTTTGACTGGCTTGCTGGTCCATGAAGCATTGGGTAGAAAATCTGAATTAGTAGCCAATATTTAAATACTTGGAGATTTCACATAAAATCCAGATTCATGCCTTCTCTGGAATTTGGGGTAACACTGCCCATATCTCAGTAGAGCAATAGCTGGCCTGAGCTAGGTCGTGGCTGCCCCCTTCAGACAGGACAGTGGCTGTCTCCTTTCAGTTGACTGTGGTCTCACCACTCCACTTTGCACCCCAGCCCTAAGCCCAAGTGTTACTTCTCTTTATCTCCAACCCACTTCTCCCTAGAGTCTCATTCATTCACACCAGCTACCTGGGTACTGTGGGCATTTCAACTTGTAAGCCATGACCTAAGGGACCTCTATGCCTTCAAAGTTGTTGAAAAACATTTAAGACAAGGAAGTGGTGACAGATATTTGACTATAAAGGAAGAAAAGGAGAATAAGGACCTTGAAGGCAATGAAAGAAAACTCAGGGAGTCTATTTGCTTCCCAAAATTAGTGCTTCTTCATAGTCATGTATCAGAATGGTAAAATGGGACTCTTTCTGTCTCCTTTGTGACCAAAGGCCAAAGGCCAAGGATAGATGATAGAGTAAGTCCCAGGTACCACCCAGGTTATAAGTGAGGGACGGGGCCAGGTCTGTGCCAGGCTTGCAAAGGGGACAGACAGTCAGATAAGAGGAGGGGGTATGGAGATGGTGAGTAGAGAGGAGTTTTGCTGAGAAGGGGACAGAGGGAATTGGAGCAATAGTTGGAAAGGATGAGACCAAAGTTTGTTTTTTAAAGTGAGCATTTGTTCACTGATTGGAATGTTTCAATACAAAGAGGAGGCTGACGATGCTGCAAAGAGAGGGCCAACTGCAGTTGTGAGGTCTTCGAGTCAGTGAGAGGGAATGGGATTGGGACATAAAACAGAAGTGCAGGTGATCCATACGGTAAGATAAGAAAGAAGGCAGAATATAAAGAACAGATGCAGTGAGGTTGGTAGATTTAGATGTTTAGAAGGGGAATGTTCTTTAGTATTTATAGCCCCAGTTTTCTTCTTTTCAACTATTGGTAATAAGCTTACTAAAATTTGATTAAATTTAATTGATTGGGTTTTATTTTCATTTAAGTTTGTGTAAGTTGTTTGCTGCATACGGGCACCTGGCCAAGGGGATGAGACAAAAATCCAGTCTATGCTCTCTGCTCACAAGCAGTGTGCCCTGGTGTGGGGTTAAATCCTCCTGGGGTAAGGGGCATCCTTTTTTTGTTTGTTTTTTAAATTTGCGCAAAGGACTTCATGGGCTAGAAGGGACTGTCCTTATTTTGTTCTCTAGTTGTGTGACGTGAGTTAATCTTGTCTCAGAAATGGGAGTGTGAGATCCCTGAAGGAAGAGTCTGTCTCATATTAGTTATCACCAACAGCCAGAGTGTGATTTCCTCTAGCATGGTCCATGGAAAATGTCTACAATATATAAATAGTTGTTCTGTAAAAAGAAATCCATGCAAAATTTAAAGAAAGAGAAAGAGAAAGAGGGGAGAATCAACACAGGGAAGACAGTCGGTCAGCATCACAAAATGACATTGAGAAAAGTGCCATGCACACTTTTTAATGAGGTATCATTGGGCCGAGATGTGCCCACTCACGTTTGAATAGGAGGAGTTCAGTCCACTGTGGTCCTCCTGTTGAGGCTTCTGTGTGAAAAACTTCCCCTGGAGGTCTGTTGTGATATCTCAGACATGGAGGCCCACAAGGAAAAGATGTTCTGCTGGCTAATCTGAGTACTCTAAAAGGGTTTATGTTATTTCCAAGAGGGAGGTCTGGGCCCTGGAGCAATCTGACTCAATCTGTTCCTCTACCAGGAGCACAATACCTGTAAGATTTCTCCAGCGTTACTGCTCCTTGGAATTATCCAAGGGTTCTTTCACTGGGTTTTCTTTAGGCTTTAAACTCTTCCCAGATGTCCCTCAAACCCATCCTAGCCCATTTCATTTTTATTCTTTATTCCAAGAAAGAGAAAAACTGAAAAACAATAGGCTGTCTATCAAGTGGATAAAATGGTGGTGAATACCATGGGAACTGGTATGAGGCCCACTTGAGTTCTAACTCTTGGTTGTGTGGCCTTGGACGAGTAACTTAACCTCTCTGGGCCTCAGTTTCCTCATCAAAAAAGTGGAGGTGATACCAGGCTTGTTGTAAGGATAAATGAAGTAAATATACGTAAAGTACTTAGTGATTGGCCCATAGTAATTGCTCAGAAAATGGCGATGGTGTCACTGTCACCGTCACTACGAATCTCATCTTGATGCACTGACAACATCCTTGGTGCAAAATTCTAGTTGCAGCCGGACTGCAGTTGTAAATCCTGAAGGTTTCTGGTTTGACTGACTGAGTTTGTGGTATTGCTGTACTCTCTTTCTATTTCAAATTTTTTCACCTGCCCCCTCCCTACAAACGCCTGGTCACGTTAACTTCAATGCTTTCTCATCAGCTGACCCACCTTTTCCATATAGAGGCCTTTCCCAGCAGATCGTGGGAGCTCGTGAACACCCCCTGCCAAAGGTGGATTTGGTTAGATTACATTTGGTGCCTAAGGTGTTCCTGAGTAGGATTTGAGTCCACCTGCGCTCTAAGTATAAGCTTTTCTTTGTGCACCCTTACCTGCTATTCACACTCAGAGCATTGCAGACACGAGAGGATTAATTAAGGAGCCAAGTGTGAGAGCCTGTGGTGCATCCTGCTTCCTGGAGGCAAGAGGGCAGCCAGAGCTCCTAGACACAGGCAGCTTTGTCTTGTTTGGAGACCCATGGATAGCCTCATTCTGCTCATTTTTATAATTCCTCTCAGTCTTAGGTCTCCACACAGAGCTGTCAGCCTCAATGAGAGTGCCCCAGGGAAGCAAAGGCCAACACTTGCCTTTGGAAAGAAACGCATTCTCTCTGCAGGCCTTTGAACTTCCCTGGAGCATTGCTCTGGCCTGTAGATCTTATCTGCAATGTTTTCTTCAAGAGGCCCATTCCATCACCCGCAGCAGTGGTGTGACACAGGCCACTCTCTCATCTGGTTCCCAGCAGCTGGAAATGTGGATGTTTGCCTCTGGCCAGCACACACACAGACGGGGTCTGCCCCCCACATGTTCCTGGAGAACTGGCACTAAGACTCCAGTTCTTGATGCTTTGTTAACACACACTTCAAATGAGTGGGCCGGGCTTGGTCTTAATCAAATGTCTCATTAATATCTGCCCTTGGTCCAGCTCCAATTCCTGAGTGCTGTGTAAGAGAGGCATTTGTATAACAGGCACGTATACTCACACATATGGCCATACCACCCACTGTCATAACGTGAAGCCCCAAGCTTACGATGAGCCTATTTTTTCAGCAGAGATGGTTTAAATAAATGGATAAAATAATACTTCCTTTCCCAGCAGTCCACTTTCAAGGTCATTCAACAAGAAGGAAATGGGATACAAATTCTTGAGCTGACGGTTAAGTCCAAGGCAAACCCTGTTCCTCACCTGTCTTTTTTGTTGTTGTTGTTTTAAACTTATGAGTGTAGACACAATCAACGAGTGTTTGCTTGGGAAACATCTAAATATTTGGGCCCACATTTCCAGGTAAAGTTCTTCCTGCCCACTAAGTAAGAAAGTTGTACACCAAAAGGATCTCATGGAGATGTGCTTTGAGGTTAATGTAAGCTTCAGAACCTGAAGCTAGTCTTTCCATGGTGAATTCTCAGGACTACCTGCATCCCAGAGACTGGGGAGTCAGTCAAAAGGCACATTCCTGGGCCTCATTCCAGATCTCACAAATCAGAAAGCACAGAACTTTGGAAGTTTCATTTTTACAGTGCATCCCAGGAGCATTGTAAACCATATGTAAGTTTGAGAACCATCTATTCAAAGGTTCTTAACTAGAGGAGCACCTCAGAATCACATTCAAAACCCTTAAAAAATTGTGGAGACCAAAAAACATTTTCTCTGTTCTCTACTCTGTTGATATTGATTCGATACATTTAGGGGTGGATCCCAGACATCTGTGTTTGGAAAAAGTTCCACAGTGATTCTGATTAAAGAGCACTCACATGGGTCCCGATGTTTTTGTTTTGTTTTTTTTTGTTGTTGTTGTGGCCTCTCCCGTTGCGGAGCACAGGCTCCGGACGCGCAGGCTCAGCGGCCATGGCTCACGGGCCCAGCCGCTCCGCGGCATGTGGGATCCTCCCGGACCGGGGCACGAACCTGTGTCCCCTGCACTGGCAGGCAGATTCCCAGCCACTGCGCCACCAGGGAAGCCCCCCAATGTTTTTTTAAATTTTGGTTGGTGTGCATGTGGCAGGGAGGAGGGGGTTGGAAGGGGTTCCTTTTAAAATGTAGGTTCCTGGGCCTCACCTCCAGAGGTGTCGATCCAGGACGTCCAGGACGGGGCCTAAGAGCTGGTACTTTGACAGCCTGCTCCTCAGATTCTCATGTAGCTGGTTCTCGAAGACAGGGACCCAGTGAGGGCCCTTGTGGACTCTCCCCTCCCCCTTCACTTAGCTCCTGCCATCATGAGGCCACCTAAACACCTGGGGGCTTTGCTGACACTTAGCCTTCCCACTCTTGGCAGCTTCGGCACAGCCAGCACTGGGGACAGGCCCAGCCTGTCAACATGTGAACATAATCTGTAGAGGGTCCTCCAGGAGGTTCTTCTAGAGCATTTCCCGCTCTTCCTTTCCATCTGAGTTTCCTTTCTCTGGGACAGTGATGACAGTGCCAAAGAAATGTCTAGATTCTGAATTTAAACAAAAACGCCTTGAAGCACAAGCAAGATTTTCTGCAATTTAAAGCCTGGAGATTTTTGTTGTTGTTATTGCATCAGTACAGCTCCATAAAACCAGGTGTGGGATGGGGAAGAGGAAGGCAACCTCTCTGATGGCTTTGCTCTTTCTGATCATTTAGTGTTTACCAGGTGTTAGCAACAGACATGTGTCCATCAAGAACTGTTCATAATCCCATCCCCCATAACCCCCATCCTCAGACACCTAAGCAAAATCTAATTACCACTTTTTTATGACAGTTTTGATTTTTTAATGATTTTTCATTTTATCGAAGTAATATACACATATACTTTTGAAAGTCAAATATTGTAGAATGGTTAAAGCTTATAACAAAAAGAGTACTCCTTCCTGGGAAATTTTTCTCATAGGATTTCCTTGTGAATTTCTTGTCAGTTTCTCTCCCATCAGCTTGTTCTTGTTGAATGTCCTGATTGATCCTCTGATAATTTGTCTTTTCTCTTCTATTGTTCATCTCTTTATCTTTACCCTGTCTGAAGGACTACTTTGTCTTTAACATCTAGCCCTCTATTGACATTTTAACCTAGCTTTCATATTTTCTAATTTTCAAAATGTCCTTCTTTTACATTTTTAGAGTATCCTGGTATTGCTTTATGGGTGCAATATATTCTATTAGGTCTCTGAAGTTTGTGATTTTTCTCAAGCTTTTATTTTGCCCTCTAAACTGCTTTTGTTTCTTCCAAGGTCCTGAGAAGGGCCAAGTCTCCTGAGATCAATTGCTGTATTCTGGTTTTTGAATGAGAGGAAGCTGGAGGTTTCACCGTTCAGAATGCAGACTTTTATTTAAAACTCTTGTTTTCAGTTCATCTCCAGACCTCTGACTCTTCCCTGTGCCTGTGTCTTTGTGTTCAGGGACTCTTCAGTTTCATAACTCTAGACCCACGCTGTCCAATACCGTAACGCCTCATCACTTGTGGCCATCGAGCACTTGAGATGTGCTGTGAGTGTAAAATACACACCGGAATTTGACGATACTATGAAAAAAAGTGGTAAAATATCTCATCACCATGAAAAAAATTGATTGCATGTTGAAAGATAATATACTGGATACACTGGGTTAAGTAAACTGTAATGTTAAAATTAACTTTTAACATTTAATATTATGGCTACTGGAAAATTTGAAATCACATCCACGATTTGCATTATATTCTATTTGACAGTGCTACTCTTCTGTGGTTGTAGGGATAGGGGTCCATGGCTGCACTGCTCCTGTTTCGGCCCCTCACGTCTGTGGGAGCTGTTGCTTCTAGTTCCTGATCTTTTCTGAGCTCAGCATGACAAATTGCTTGCTTCTCCCTGGTGTCCTCTGCAGGCTCTTGGTTTCAACTTTGCTCTGCTCTGTGTAGGTCAGTTATCATACCCGCCCCCCCATCTGCTTCAAAAAGTTGATTGACATTTCTCGTCTTCCATTCTCTTAGGATTTATGGTTTAATATTTTCCTTTACTGTCATTTTAGTAGGGTTTTGAAAGGGAATGGTGATAAATGCACACAATCAAGCTGTCATTTGTAAATTCTAATGGGCCCTTGAATCAAAATAAATTGTTAGCTTTAAGGCTCATGGAATTTCTCATTTATGCCTAAAGTCTCTGTGCTAGTCAGCTTGGGCTGCCATAACAAAATTCCATAGACTGGGTGGCTTAAATGACAGGAATTTATTTCTCACAGTTCTGGAGGTTGGGAAATCCAAGAGCAGGAGCTGGCTGATATGTTTCCCCAGTGAGGGTTCTTTTCCCGGCTTATAGATGGCTGCCTTCTCACTGTGTCCTCACATGGCAGAGAGAGAGGAAGCAAGCTCTCTGGTGTCTCTTCTTATAAGGATACTAATCCCTTCATGAGGTCCCTACCCTGACCTCATGTAAATCTCCCAAAGGCCCCCATCTCCAAATATCATCATATTGGGGGTTAGGGTTCAACTTACGAATGTTTTCACTCAAATGTCATTTACTCCTCCCACCCCTGCCCACGTGTTTGCCACCAGGATATTCACTTCAAAGTTTCCTTCATCTTTTTCATAGCAAAGACTTGGTCTGTCATCTTTAATGTCTTTATTCCAGAAATTGATAAGACATTTAAAAAACTTATTTGGAAAAACAAAGGACCAAGAACAGCCTAAACAATCTTGAAAAAAGAAGAACAAAGTTGGTGGACTAATACTATTTGACTTCAAGATTAGTGTAATTAATCAGATTAGTGTGGTATTGATGAAAGGCTAGATACATACACCAATGGGGCGGAATGGAGTGTCCAGAGATAAACTCACAAATATATACATGACTAAATAATTTTGATAAGAGTGCTAAAGCAATTTAATAGGGAAAGGAAAATATCTTCAATAAATGGTACTAGAACAGTGAGATATTCGTATATATATACACACACATCCCATTATGTATGTGTATTTATACACACACACACACACACATATATACATACATATATATATGAAAAACCTCAACCCCTACTTCACACCATACAGAAAAATTAATTTGAGATAGATGTAATATTTAAATGTAACATCTAAAACAATAAAGATATAGGGAATTCCCTGGCGGTCCAGTTGTTAGGACTCTGTGCTTTCACTGTCGGGGCCCAGGTTCAATCCTTTCTTGGGGAACTAAGATCCCACAAGCCACATGGCATGGCCAAAAAAAAGTAATAAAGTAAAATAAAATTTAAAAACCTCAGTTTCCTTTAAAGTAAATAAATAAATACATACATAAAGATATAGAAGAAAAGCTAGAGGAATATATTCATGACCTTAGGGTAGGCAAAAATTTATTGGAGAGGACACAGAAAGCACAAATCATTAAAAAAAAAAGTAAGTTAGACTTTATCAAAATTTAAAATTCCTGCCTGTAGAAAAACAAATCAAGGCAAGTAAGTGGACAAGTCAGACTGGGAAAAAGTAGTCACAACACATACATCTGACAAAGGCTTTGTATCGAGAATATGTAAAGAACTCCTGCAACTCAATAATAAAAAGACAAACAACGCAAATTTTTAAATGTGGACAAGAGACATAAATGGGCACTTTAACAAAAGAAAATATGCAAATGACCAATAATCCCATCAAAATGTGTTCAATATCATTTATCAATAAGGAAATGCAAAACAAAACCATAATGAGAAACTATTAAACACCCACTAGATTTGCTGAAATGAAAAGGATCAACACCACCAACTCTTGGAGAGAAGGTGGAGCAACTGGAACTCTCACATGTTGCTGATGGGAGTGTACAATGTTATAACTAATTTGTCTGTTTCTTAGGAAGTTAAACATACATCTACTCTAGGACTCAGCAATTCCACTCTTAGGTATTTGTTCAAGAGAAATGAAAATATGCATTCGCAAAAAAGCCTTGTACAATAAAGTTTATAGCAGATTTTCATGACAGCTAGAAACCACCTAGGTAGCCATCAACAGGGAAATGGGTAAACAAGTGATATAGCCACATAATAGAATATTCCCAAAGCACCCAACTGTGGCTACAAGCAACAACATGCATGAATCTCAACAATAGTATGCTGAGTGGAAGAAGTCTCACACAAAAAAGCATATGCTGCATAATTCCATATATAGGAAAATCTAGAATAGGCAAATTTAACCATCGATAATAGAAATAAGATCATTGGTTGCTTCATGGATTGTGAAGATGGACTGGGAAGGAGCGTGAGGAAACATTTTGGGGTGATAGAAATGTTCTGTGTATTGATGTTGATAAACATTTTTCAAACCTGATTGAATGGAACCCCTAAGATGTGATCATTTACCGTATGTATATTATATTTTAAATAATGAAAATAATTAAAACAAAATGCTGCTTAAAATTTATTCACTGGGATCCATTTTATCAGATGAACCTTAAGAAATTACTCATGTTGCTTCACTTACTTCCCCAATTTATACATTCTTCTAACTGACATAAGTCGAAATGTTTCTCAGTTTATATTTTATGAAATATATTTCTCCAAAGATATATCTTTCTAGGTAAGATGCCTGACCTAACTGATTTGATGACCTGGAACTAAAAACATGAAGAGGAATTCCTTACGACATCCCAGAAGAAAGAGTGTTGAGAGAGCTGAGTTGCCCACCTCTGCCTATGCTCTCCTTTATGGCTAAAATGCTCTTTCCAAAATTCTTATTCCATCGCATCAGCTGAGAGTACACTTTGCCAGTTCTTTAAAGATGCATTTTTATTTATGTATCTGTACCACTTAGGAGGCTTTCAGCTGGGTGTAGTAGAAAATTCAACTTGAAATGGCTTATTCTTCAAGAAAAATTTATTATATCCTGTTACTGGGAGTCTGTAGGTAAGATAGTTCTGGAGTGGGTTACATTAGCAGCTTGATGACTTCCTTAAGGTCTCAGGTTCTTTTAATCTTTCTTTTTTGCCATTCTTAGCACATGAGCTTTGTCTTCAGGTAGTAGGTGTTCATGTTCATGATTGGATCTCATTGTTGCAAGAGGACTGCTGCTGATCCAGGTATCGCATCAAGAAAAAACAATCTCCTAGAGCATGAAGATCCATGTTTTCCTGTGTGTCTTTTTTTCTTTTTCTCTTTTTTTTTTTTTTTTTTTAGCAAGTGAATCTTTCTCAGAAGCTGCCACTCAACAGACTTCACTTGGCCATCTCATTGGCCAAACATGCAAAGGAAATGGGACTGCCATTATTGAGTTAGACCCAGCAGATCCCTTCCCTAAAGCTGGTACTTGGGCCATTCTCCTTGAAGGCATGGGCACATATTGGAGGGTTTGTACCTATAATCAGTGCTAGGAGGCTGGAAATGGAGGTCTTGATGGATGATGGGTTGGTAATTAACAGTGTCTGCTACAGTATCATTTGTGTTTGCTCTGTTTTCCCCATAAACTTAATCTTGAGGGTAGAGATTATTTTCCCCCTTTCATATAAACATGATAAATAGCATAAGGGTATGCTCATGATAAGCTCTTCATAGTATTGCTTGATTGATTGATACCCCAATCTCATTCCTGAAAAGAATTAATTCTGCTCAGAAGGCACTCAACAAATGTTTCACGATCTCAAAATGTTCTAATGATGGGACAAATTTAAGAATACAACTAAAATGATATATAAACCAATGTATTTTAAGAAGAATGACTAGATTTTATTTTATAATCAACT
This sequence comes from Monodon monoceros, assembly GCF_005190385.1. Classification (NCBI taxonomy): domain Eukaryota; kingdom Metazoa; phylum Chordata; class Mammalia; order Artiodactyla; family Monodontidae; genus Monodon; species Monodon monoceros. The sequence goes on along the minus strand of NW_021703782.1, from coordinate 27,400,329 downwards.
TGAGTAGCGTGGTTTCGGGGGATTTTCCTAAGTTCCTAGGTTATCCCCCTCATTTTGGTCCTCAATGTGACCATTCAAAAATAGGAAGGAGTCAGAAGAAGTCTTTTAAGGGCTCTCATTTATGGTTAACATTCTTGCTTAAAAGGAGACTTGTGGAGAGGGCTTGATGCCTCCTTCTCTTGGCCTCCATTAGTGCTGTTACTTGTCATCTAGGATGGGTGAACTCAAAGGATCCCTCCATGATGTTTCACCATGGGGGCAGATGTTATTTGAGTGGGGGCTGGTTCTTCTCTGGAGTCAGGAAGAGCTGGCAGCTTTCAGAGATGCCCAGAATACCTGGGGCCCCGTTTACACAGTGCTTTATGACGGCAGATGGAGGCACAGTGAGCAGGGGATTCCAGAGTGGTTCCATGTCAGCACCCCTGTGGGGTGGGGCTTGTTAGTTGACCTAAGAGATTCCATTCTAATGCGCTGAAGATGGATTTTAGGCCTGGACTTTGCTAAGGCTAAGAAAGATTCATTGCAAATTTCTGTTTACTTGTCTGGCTTTCGTGGGATAGCCAGTGTTTTCCCTTGTCTTAGGTTATCTTTGGCTGGAGGGCAAGAAAAATAGTCAATGATGTCTTGGAAGCTTAAGTCTATACTATATGGCTCTTTTTAAAAAATATTTGGTTATCCAGCAAGATATTTCTTGTGTTTCTACATCTAAAATTTCTTTGGGGTTTGGCGGTACCAAAACTTTTCATGGCTGCCAGTCATATCTTAATTGGATCACCTTGTGGAAACTTCAGAGAGGTTTCCTAGAATTTGCTTCCAATTTCTGATGCCGACCCAGCTTTTATTATCTAAGGTGAGACAGATATGACAATCTCCTTATTTCCTTTCTCTTTAAAAGGACTTGCTACATTTTCCAAAATACCTCCCAGAGCGTGCTTACTGTGGGGAACATTCTCCTTTCTTGGCAAAAAATGTTCTTGTTAGTTCTATTGCCCCTCAAGTGAGGATAACTTTTTTTTGCAAATGTGATTGAGAAAATAGGTAACAGAAATTTCAAAGAAGGAGAAAAATTTCACTTTTTACTCATCCTTGAGCCCATTGTATTATTATTTTTTTAAATCATACTGATGTGAATCTACCTTGTATTATGGATTACAAAATGTGTTTGCCCTTTTTCTTTCGGTACAAAATTAGAAGCTCTTTGAGGGTAGGGAAAATATCTAATTCCTCTTTCACCCTTTCGTCATCAGCCAGAGTGTCTGATGTGTAATAGGTGGCTAGGACATATTTATGGAATTAAGATGCTTGAAATACATCCATGGAAAACTATGGATGAGTGGGTATTAAACTTTTTTCCACCACCAGTTAATGACATCAGAAAAAATGATTTTAGTGAAAAAAGCAAGGCACAAACTTTACATATAATAGGATTCATCTTTTGTTATAAAGGGGCACAGATATGTGGACACAGAAGGAAATATGACAAAATAGTAGATATGGGAACATGAGGGTGGTGAGATTAAGAGGTAATTTTAATTTTTTTAATGATTTCAGTCATATTCAAATTATCTACAATAACCATTTTATAATTAGAAAAAGCTAAAAAGGAAAATTTGTGTTCAAATTTAACACAGTTATTTTTATTTATTTTAAAATTTACCTTATTTTATTATTTTATTTTTTTTCAAGAAAGTATATATTTAAGCAAGAATACGCCATCAGAGGGTGAGTGGACAGACAGGTAAGTAGCTCTGTGTTCAGTTATTTTTAAAAAATCATTTTCCTTGAACATTTTAAACCAAGACATTGCAATATTTATTAAAAATTATAACAACCATTTGTATTTAGTCTGACTATGTGCCAGGCACTCTGTGGAGTGCTTCATGATTACCTCTGTAGTTGTTACTTAATGACTGCTCTATGTGTCTTAATATCTCCTTTTTATAGATGAGGAAATTGATGCACAGAGAGGCTAAGGGGCAGCCAGGCAGAAGAAGAGGGGATCTGAACCGGGCCCAGCGGATGCTAAGGCTCGGGCCATACATAAACCACTCACCTCATTCGCTCCCAGTAGCCTCTATCTGTAGATTCTCCAAATGGACCTTTGGAACCTGTCAGCTTCATGCTATTCTCTCTGCCTTTGGCTCACATATTCACAAATGTCACAATTGTATCATCTTCATGAAGTATTTAGTCCTTTGTAATTTATGAATATATAAAGACTTAAACACTGATCACAGCAACCATGATAGTAAAGATTAGCATATGTGTAGATGAAAAGAGCAAATTCCCTACATGCCCCAAACTCTTGATGACAGTTGTGAGATAATGTAGTTTTGTAATGTTTTAACTCTGTATAATGAACACGTATTATTTCTAGTCCAAAAAGACAATGAAAATATGAGAAAAGGCAGAATTAATTCATAGCTAAAAGCAGAGTCAGCAAACATTTTCTGTAAAGGGGCAGATTATAAATAGCTTTGGCTTTGCAGGCTATGTGGCCTCTGTCACTCTACTCAACTCTAACAGGGTAGCACAAAAGCGGTCAATAGATATTGCATTAAGGAACAGTCAGGCTCTGTCCCAATAAAACTTTATTTACAAAAACGGGCAATGGGCCAGATTTGGTCCACAGGCCATAGTTTGCTAACCCTTGCGAATTAGTCTCCTGTCACCACTGTAACAAATTATCACAAATCTGTGGCTCATAACAACACAAGGTTATTCTTTAACAGTGCAGAAGGACAGAAGTCTGAAATGACCATCACTGGGCTAAAATTAAGGTATTGGCGTGGCTGAACTTGCCCTGTAAGCTCCAGGAGAGAATTCATTCCTTGCCTCTTGCGGGTTCTAAGGCTGTAGTCGTGGCTTATGGCCACGTCACTCTCATCTCTGCTTCTGTCATCATGTTTCCTTCTTCTGTAGTCATATCTCCGTTTGCCTCTGTCTTTTAAGGACACTGTGATTGCATTTAATGCCCACTTGGATAATTGATAATTGAGGATAATCTTCCCATCTCAAGGTCTTTAACTCAATTACACCTGCAAAGTCCCTTTTGCCATATAAGATGCATTTACAGATTTTGGGGCTTAGAATGTGAATATCTTGGCTTAAAGTAACAAAAAGGTTGGGGGATGCTGTAAAAAGAACATTGACTTAGGCACAAACTCACCTGAGTTGGGGATCCCAGCTTCAGCTGTAACTGTATGTAATGAATGGCCTTTGGAGGGTCATTTTACCTCTCTGGCTTTTAGCGTTTCTCATTTATGATGTGAGCGAATGAGACCATGTGATCCCTAAACTTCTTTCAGCTGTGTCATCTTTAAATTTTATGATTTTGATGAAGAGCATTTTTTTAACATCTGCCTTCTGTCATAGTGACCTTTATCATAAGTAATGTAAATCCGTTCTAAGCAGCTTTGTGCTAAGTTGTATCAGGGAAGATTCAATATTTATAAATAAAATAAAGGAAGAGATAAATTTTAACTATTCCCAAGTTAGCATAAGCCTGCAGGAATTATAGGCCAACCCTCTCATTAAGAATGAAACTTTAAAAATTTTACATGCTACTCTGTACAGAAGAGCATTTGAAGAGTCCACAAAAGTACTTTTAGAACTTGAAGATAAAGAATAATAAACTCAGGCTGATGAGAGAGGGAGGGTTAAATTACTACATGGAACTAGATCAAGAAAGGCATGCACTTATGCTTTATGCAATTTTAAAGGTGGATATAATTTTGTCTGTGAGTGAATAACATTGTTGGGCTTCCCTGGTGGCGCAGTGGTTGAGAGTCTGCCTGACGATGCAGGGAACGCGGGTTCGTGCCGCGGTCCGGGAGGATCCCACATGCCGCGGAGCGGCTGGACCCTTGAGTCATGGCCGCTGAGCCTGCGCGTCTGGAGCCTGTGCTCCGCAACAGGAGAGGCCACAGCAGTGAGAGGCCTGCGTACCGCAAGAAAAAAAAAAGAATAACATTGTTAAAATAATTCTTTTAACTGCTAGAAGTTCCTTCAACATGAGTGATATTTCCCATGAGTCTGCCCAAATGGGGACACTAAAGTTGTTCTAACATTATCATTTCATCCATTCAACATTCAACAGGTATTCACTGACGACCTACTACCTATTTGGCATTGTACTAATCAATAGGGAACTAGATAGTCATGACCAGATAGAAATGCCTCTGTTTTATTGGAGATTACAGTCGGGCAGGGAGTGCAAATGTTGACAATGCAGTGAATAATCTGAAAGGGAAGGAACAGAGAGATATAGGAGCCTATCTTAAGGAAGCTTTACCTACAGACTAGTCAGGGAAGACCTCTCTGGAGAAGTGATATCCCAGGTGCCTACGGGATAACAGTAATTAGTCAGGCAAAGAGCAGGGGAGGAAGTTTCTATACAAGGAGAAGAGGACGGCCTGTTTGAAGACCTGGAGGCAATTGGTTGACCTATAATTGTCCAGTATCGTCCGGTTTCATTGGTGTGAAGAGAGAACAGAGCATGGGCTAGTGCCAGAGTGTGGAGAGCCACATTAAGGATTCTGCACTTTATCCCCTGGTCAATGTAAAGTGTATCAGAGTACTCTTAGCTGCTATAGCAAACAGCCCCCGAGATTTCAGTGGCTCAGTGCACACTGTTGTTTATTTCTGACTCTCATATTAGTCTGATGCGATGTTCCTGATGGACGGGCAGCTTTGCCTCAGGTAGCAATTCTACTGTGTCTCCTCCATCTCTTTGTCCGTCTCCTGCTGACAGTGGAGGCGAAAGAGAAGGTGGAGAGAGCACAGGTGTGTCCTAATCACCTTGCCCTGGAAGTAGTCGCAGAGCCCCGCCTAGATGCAAGGGGGGTTGAAAAGATTGTCCCTGACTGGGCAGCCATCTGGCATTACTATCTTCACTCTGGAAGTGGGGTGTAGATTTTGGAGGACAGTTAACTCTTTCTGCCACAGGAAGCCCCTAGAGAGTTGTAAGTAAGATTATTGTATGATCAAATTAGAATCTTTAAAAGACCATCCTGACTGCAGAATAGAGAATGGACTGGAGGGGGAAGACTAGACACAGAGAGACCAGTTATATTGTGCAATAAAGACAATAGCAACTGTCACAGAAGAGTTTCTTAGGGCATCTCTCAATGACAGCAAAGGACATGACGATGCCAAAGTGCAAGTTTGTAGAAGTCAGGGAAATGTCAGTTAGAAATATTTATAACCGGGACCACGGAAGGATTCATGTTCCTTTTTTAACCAGAATTCTGTAGGTAGGCAGCCCATTGGCTGGTGCTAAATGTGATCAAAGGTTGTTCCAAGGGCTTGCTTCCTTCTGTCTGCTGCTTCACTGTCTTAGGCGTGTAACTTTTATTCTCAGGGTCATGGGCTTGTTACACCGCTGGGCAGGAAAAAAGTGGGCCGACCAATAAGCAAGAGTCATCTGTCCCCTCCTGACGTTTTATTCAGGAAGGGAAGGGAAGCCCAATTCAGGAGCCTTCACATCTCATGGGTCACGTGGCATCCAGGCTTCAAGGGAGTCTGGGAAGCTGAGTATTTTCGAATTGCGTGCACGTGTATGCATGTAGAAGGGAGGCTTGGCCGAGAATTCTCGGGGGCACACTGAGGATGGGAGATGAGACTGGAAAAGTATAGACTGCTCCTATAGGACTAGTCTCACAGCAAGGCATAGTATTCTCTGCTGAAGACAATTGTACCATCACGGCTAGTGACATCACAGCCTTTCATTCCAGTTTAGCCTCTCCAAATACCTATGAGACAGTTCATAAGCGATCATCTCTTCTTACTCAGCACAGTCACGACACCAGAACGAGGGACCTGACTGAATGTCAGGGATAGACATTTGAGCCCTGCGATCTGGATGCCCAGCCCCTTGCCAATACCTGTGCCAATACTTGTCACCCAAGTCCAAGGCTAGGTGGTGACACTGGAGAATCAAGCCCGAGTTTCTCACAGGACACCACAGGAGATGGGGGTAAAGATTGGTTCAGCTCTGGGTCCCTCCCTCCCAAACCACCCCCTCTGCTGAGACAGGAGGGAGCAAAGAAAGGAGGGGAGCAGATGCAGGGAAGTTAGGAGGCACTCGCTGGAAGAGCTCTCCCCTCTACACCACCACCAATGTTTGTTCCCTATTCACCAGGTGCTCCAGCCAGACCCATGGGTAATAGCACCTTCACCGTGTAATATGTGCGTTTCAGTGAATTTTAAAAATCATCTTATGGAGTGGTCCCTCTTAAAAGGAATTTCAGATGTTACTAAGTAGGTAGGAAAATTATTTGGGGAAGTGGACCCCTGAACTCTGGAAATGATATTAGACATGCAATGACAGACTTTTTTGACAGCGTGGATTCCCCTTCACGTGCTGTCGTATCTGTCCTTGGGATGGCATTGAAACTCCAGGTCTCTTCATAAGGCTCTCTCTGTTTCACTGGCTTTCATCTATTTTCCATGATATGTGTTGACTAGCCTCTGATGACTGACTACACTTCTGTTCTGACTGTCTTGTCTAAAAAAAAGGGTTATTCTCTTTCATGCAGATGGTCATATAGCTTCCCTACATTTGAGGTAAATGAAAAGGAATTTTACTTTAGACTCATTTACCCTGCTGACTTTTGTCTCAATTCCTCGAATGGCCTCTTAGTTTGGAATGCGGGCACTCTATCCATGTTTATCCTTGATAGCACAGTTTTAACCTGAATTTCCTCCAATCTCTGAAACAAAGGGGTTTAGAATTAGAAGGGTCCATTGATTAAGCATCTATCTAAAGCTGATTTGAGGACTCTCTTTCTTCAAAACAAGTGATTGGTCATGTTGCTCTGGGAGACTTGATTTCCAAATGTCCTCAGCGTCATCAGGCTTCCATCCTGCTGCTGGCACTGACCCACAATCAGTGGAACCTGGACAGCCCTGCCTGGTACATCAGTGGATCTACTTTGAAAGGCCGTTTGTGGAAATCATTTCTAGATTGATGACACATGGGTAGGAGGTATTTATCAAGACATAAGCGTCCATTTTTTTTCCTGACTGATTGGGTACAGAAATCCAAAGAAATGAAAGAACACAACCTGAGTGGAAAAGCTGCAGATCATCTTCTTTCATGATAGGTTGTTTCCCCTGCATGAACTAAAAGAATTATTCCTACTGCACAATTTGGAACTGAACCCAGTAGTGGCAGGAGGCTACTAGGAATGGGAAATTAGTTTGAGGTGGTAAGAAGCACGTGGTGGATACATGCACCATGGATGGAGAATATGATGAGATGCCTCTGGTTCTGAAAGAAAGTATCCCTTCTGCAGCTAACAGGACTACTAGTTCTGGCTTCTAAAAATGTGCCATTTCAGCTACCAGACATTATGTGTGCCTCCTGACAGAAGCATGAATCACTACCTATGCAGTATTCTTGCCAAAAATTAAAACCTGAAATTTGATCAAGCATAGAGTCTAGGTTTAACTATCAATTTATAGCAGACAGAGAGTGGTATAATAAAGAATGTGTCTAGTATTTGTCCCTGATCCCTGTCACAAAGCTTCAAAAACTCTTAGAATTTCCTGGGATAGGAGTATTTTATTATGCTAATGAGGTGACTCATGATGGACCCCTAGATAGTTAGATAGCCTCAGGATGTGATTAGAGGGTTGGAACTTCAGGCCAGCTCACCTCCAAGGAGGTAGGAGGGGCTAGAGGTTGAGTTCAGTCTGGTGGCCAATGATGTGATCAATCATGCTTAAGTAATGAGACCCCAATAAAAACTCTGGACACCAAGGCTCAGAAGGGATTCCTGGTTGGTGAACACATTGACGTGCCAGGATGGTGACACATCCTGGCCCCATGGACAGGGGCGTGGACGCTCCCTGTCAAGGACTCTCTGTGTCCCTGTCCTATGTACCTCTTCTATTTGGCTGTTCCTGAGTTGTGCACTTTATAGTAGAACTGCAAGTACAGAACTTACTGTAAGTACAGTGAGTTCTGTGAATCATTCTAGTCAGGTATTGAACCTGAGGACATTGTGGGAATTCATGAATCTATAGCCACTTGGCCAGAAGTGCAGGTGTCCCCCTGATTGCTGGAGATGGAGTCTGAAGTGAGGGCAGCCTTGGGATGGTTTTTGCCCTCACTACGTGGTGGTGCACGAATTCTGGCTCATGTCAGAACTGAAGTGAATTGCAATACACCCACTTCAGTGAAGCAGAAAAGTCAGAGGAACATGATGAACAGCACCACAGAGATGTGATGGTAAAATACTGTTGTGGGAAACCCCACAGAACGAGTGACCCAGTTTCTTCAGCAAATAAATTCCTTGGTGGGAAGAAGAGAGACAAGACCTAAGAGACATACCAACCAAGAGCAAAAGAGAGATTTAATTTCAATCCTGATCAAAACAAATGAACTGTAAAAAAAATAATATATGAGACAATCAGGGGAATTTGAACACTGCCTAGATTTTTAATGATATTAAGGAATTACTGTATTATTTTATTGTATATATTTATATAATATATTGTATGGTTGTACTACTTTAGAACATTATAATGTTATGTTACAGTTATTTCAGGTAGGATAATGGTATTGTGGTTCTGTTTACAAGAAGAAACCTTGGCTTTTCGAGATACAGGCTGAAATATTCATGAATGAAAAGGTAAGATGCCCAGAATGTGCTTCAGAGTAAACTAGGGATAAAGTAAACTAGGGATAAAGTGGGTAGGGAAATGGAAGAAGCAAGTTTGACCACGAGTGGGTAATTGTTGAAGTGGGTATTTATTACACTCTTTTCTCAATTTCAGTATATGCTTGATGTTTTCAGGAAAAAAGGACAAAACAACAACAAAAGAAATTAATAGACTCAACACACTGTATGATTCCATTTATGTAGAGTTCAAAAACAGACAAAACTAATTTATGGTTTTAGAAGTCAAGTTTATGATTACCTTTCGGGGGGGAAGTGGGTACAAGAGCAAGTTCTATGTGAAATATATTGGTCGTGTTTTAGTTCTTAGTCTGCGTGCTGCTTACATGGGTGTGTTTACTTTAAAAAATTCATTGAATTACATTTAATTTATGTACTTTTATGTATGAGTGTTATACTTCAATAAATTTTTTTTAAATAGTCCTATTTGATGTAAATTTTGCTAAGAAGTCACAGAGAGGGAATCTGAAAGAGAAAATAGGAAGACTTGTTGGTAAGTTAATTTTGAAATTTTAGCAAGGTAAATATGTTTTAATACATAAGCAAGGATGGATCATAAAAATCTCAGGATTTTTCCCTTAGACAACAGGCATTTACTGAGAGCCAACGATAAGCTTCTCACTGACTAAATCCTGAGTATCTGGCTATCAAATGGAAGGAGGCTTTACAAATCATCTAAAGCAACTGCCTGTCCAAACTCTTGCCAAATATTTGTCTAGCTTCTGCTTGAATATCTCTAGTGATGGGACACTCATTACCTGTTGCGGCAGTCTGTTTCGTTTTGGGGAATCTCCAACAGTTGAAAATGTTCTGCCTTATGCTGTTTTTACTATGACTTCTTCCTCATGAAGGTCCTTCAGATGTTGGAAGGTGAGCATCAAGTTCCAGAATCTTTTCTACTGGCCAAAGATTCCCAGTATTCCCAGCTTTTTTTTCATGGTTTCAGGCTCTTTCTCCTTCCCGGCAATTCTCTCCTGACCTTCAATACGTCCTTTAATATGTTCAGTTAAAGTGACACCCTGAATTGAATGTAACAATCCAACAGAAGAGGCGATCATTTTGGTCATTGTAACCCTGCCATCAAGGTGACTCATTGACCATTTTGCCCACTGTGTTCTATCAACGCTGTCCACCCAAGTAACAGCTCATCCACAGCCAGGTGGCTCTGCCTAGTCACTTTGATCTCACTGCGAACCCAAATCTCCACTTAGAGATGCCAAGTCTCTCTGTTTTGCTAACTGTACAATCTGGTTTCTGGACTTATGCTGCTCTTGATATATATTTTCCCCTAATAATTATAAAATTGTGTTTAGAAGTGACTTTTTTTAAAAAAAAGTTGCCATGTTAAATGGTTAAGAAACTCAAGGATTAAAAAATAGCAATTAACTAATGTCTCAGTCAATGATTTAATGCCAAAAGTAACTTTATAATTAATCAAACCAGAAAGTTCAAAAGGACCTAAATTATAGCAAAATTAAATATAAGAAGACAGACATAGAACACAGTGATTTGTATGAACCACACGAAATCTTCCTTGAGTGGTTTTCTTCAGCAGACCACTTTCTTACATTTAGAGAATGTGTTTTCCATGTGTCCCAGGGTTTTAAGAGATGTTGATAGGTATGCTCCCCATAACTGCTCTGTGTTCAGACAAATTTGAAGAACACTACATATTCTAGACCAGAGGTCATAAAACTTTTTCTGTCAAAGGCCAGACAGAAGGAAGTATCTTGGCTTTGAGAGTTGGTATGTTCTCTATTGCTCTCCTCAACTCTACCCTTATAGCCAAGGACAACTTGTAAACACATGGGTGGGGTTGTATTCCCGTACAGGCTGGCACTGAGCCAGATTTGGCCTGGGAGTCATAGCTGGGCCCCTGCTGTGGCCACTCATGAAGCTTCCCTTCTTACATGAGCATATTGAACCACGCTCAAAGGCTTTGAGAAGCCCTGCAGAAACAAAATCTGTCAGACGAGTTTGACCCAGCATTTCCCAATCTATTGGCCAGTGGAACACTTTCTTCATGCCATCCTTAATAAGCCACATGGAATAACGTCCTATGAAATATCCATTTGGGAAACAGTGGTTTAACACAAAAGTTTTCTTTGAATGATTTCTTCTGCGAGGATTAAGGAAAAGAAAATACAATGTTCTTTTAGCTTTTATGAATTACCAAAAACAGAAATACACTGAATTAGAAGAGATTTAAGAATAAAGTAGCCTTTTCAAACTCTGCAGGCCAGAAGAGAATGGCAAGATATATTTAAAGTGATGAAGGGGAAAAACCTACAACCAAGATTACTCTACCTGGCAAAGATCTCATTCAGATTCAATGGAGAAATCAAAGCTTTCCAGACAAGCAAAAGCTAAGAGAATTCAGCACCACCAAACCAGCTTTACAACAAATGCTAAAGGAACTTCTCTAGGCAGGAGACACAAGAGAAGAAAAAGACTGACAAAAACAAACCCAAAACAATTAAGAAAATGGTAGTGGGAACATACATATTGATAATTACCTTAAATGTAAATGGATTAAATGATCCATCCAAAAGACACAGACTGACTGATATATGATATATGCTGTCTACAAGAGACCCACTTCAGACCTAGGGACACATACAGACTGAAAGTGAGGGGATGGAAAAAGATATTCCATGCAAATGGAAATCAAAAGAAAGCTGGAGTAACAATACTCATATCAGACAAAACGGACTTTAAAATAAAGACTATTACAAGAGACAAGGAAGGACACTACCTAATGATCAAGGGATCAATCCAAGAAGAAGATATAACAAATGTAAATATTTATGCACCCAACATAGGAGCACTTCAGTACATGAGGCAAATGCTAACAGCCATAAAAGGGAAATTGACAGTAACACAATAATAGTGGGGGACTTTAACACCTCACTTACACCAATGGACAGATCATCCAGACAGAAAATTAATAAGGAAACACAAACCTTAAATGACACAATAGACTAGCTAGGCTTAATTGATATTTATAGGACAATACACCTGAAAGCAGCAGAACACACTTTCTTCTCAAGCGTACACGGAACATTCTACAGGACAGATGACATCTTGGGTCACAAATCAAGTCTCGGTAAATTTAAGAAAATGGAAATCGTATCAAACATCTTTTCTGACCACAACACTATGAGATTAGAAATCAATTACAGAAAAAAAAACTATAAAAAAACACAAACACACAGAGGCTAAACAATATGCTACTAAATAATCAATGGATCACTGAAGAAATCAAAGAGGAAGTAAAAAAAAAAGCCTAGAAACAAATGACAATGAAATCATGATGACCCTAAACCTATGGGATGCAGCAAAAGTAGTTCTAAGAGAGACAAGAAAAACCTAATAAACAACCTAACCTATACCTAAAGCAACTAGAGAAAGAAGAACAAACAAAACTCAAAGTTATGAGAAGGAAAGAATTCATAAAAATCAGAGCAAAAATAAATGAAATAGAAATGAAGAAAACAATAGCAAAGATCAATGCAACTAAAAGCTGGTTCGTTGAGAAGATAAACAAAATTGATAAACCTTTAGCCAGGCTCATCAAGAAAAAAAGGGAGAGGACTCAAATCAATAAAATTAGAAATGAAAAAGAAGTTACAGCAGACACAGCAGAAATACAAAGGATCATAAGAGACTACTACAAGCAACTATATGCCAAAAAATGGACCACCCGGAAGAAATGGACAAATTCTTAGAAAGGTACAACCTTCCAAGACAGAACCAGGAAGAAACAGAAAATATGAACAGACCAATCACAAGTAATGAAATTGAAACTGTGATTAAAAATCTTCCAACAAACAAAAGTCCAGGACCAGAGGGCTTCACAGGCAAATTCTATCAAACATTAGAAATGAGCTAACACCTATCCTTCTGAAACTGATGCAAAAAATTGCAGAGAGAGGAACGCTCCCAAGCTCTTTCTACGAGCCCCAATACCAAAACCAGACAAAGTTATCACAAAAAAAGAAAATTACAGGCCAATATCACTGATGAACATAGACGCAAAAATTCATAACAAAATACTAGCAAACAGAATCCAACAACACAGTAAACAGATCATACACCATGATCAACTGGGATTTGTCCCAGGATACAAGGATTCTTCACTATATGTAAATCAATCAATGTGATATGCCATATTAATAAATTGAAGAATAAAAACCATATGATCATCTAGATAGATACAGAAAAAGCTTTTGACAAAATTCAGCACCCATTTATGATAAAAACTCTCCAGAAAATGGGCACAGAGGGAACTTACCTCAACATAATAAAGGACATACATGACAAACCCACAGCAAACATCATTCTCAATGGTGAAAAACTGAAAGCATTTCCTCTAAGAATAGGGACAAGACAAAGATGTCCGCTCTCACCACTTTTATTCAACAGTTTTGGAAGTCCTAGTCACGGCAGTCAGAGAAGAAAAGTAAAAGGAATCCAAATTGGAAAAGAAGAAGTAAAACTGTCACTGTTTGCAGATGAAATGATACTGTACATAGAAAATCCTAAAGATGCCACCAGAAAACTTCTAGAGCTAATTAATGAATTTAGTAAAGTCACAGGATACAAAATTAATACACAGAAATCTGTTGCATTCCTATACACTAACAACGAAAGATCAGAAAGAGAAATTAAGGAAACAATCCCATTTACCATTGCAACAAAAAGAATAAAACACCTAGGAAAAAACCTACCTAAGGAGCCAAAAGACCTATACTCAGAACACTATAAGATAATGACGAAAGAAATCAAAGATGACACAAACAGATGGAGAGATATACCATGTTCTTGGATTGCAATAATCAATATTGTGAAGATGACTATATTACCCAAAGCAATCTACAGATTCAATGCAATCCCTATCAAATTACCAAAGGCATTTTTCACAGAATTAAAACAAAACATTTTACAGTTTGTATGAAAACACAAAAGACCCCAGTAGCCAACGCAATCTGGAGAAAGAAAAATGGAGCTGGAGGAATCAGGCTTCCTGACTTCAGATTATACTACAAAGCTAAGTAATCAAGACAGCATGGCACTGACACAAAAACAGAAAGATAGATCAATGGAACAAGACAGAAAGCCCAGAGATAAAGCCACGCACATATGGTCGCCTAATCCATGCCAAAGAGACAAGAATATACAGTGGAAAAAAGACAGTCTCTTCAATAAGTGGTGCTGGGAAAACTGGACCATTACATGTAAAAGAATGAAATTAGAACACTCCCTAACACCATACAAAAAAATAAATTCAAAATTGTTTAAAGATCTAGATGTAAGGCCAGACACTAAAACTGTTAGAGAAAAGCATAGGCAGAACACTCTATGACATAAGTCACAGCAAGATCTTTTTTGACCCACCTCCCAGAGTAATGAAAATAAAATCAAAATAAACAAATGGGACCTAATTAATGCTTCTGCACAGCAAAGGAAACCATAAACAAGATGAAAAGATAACCCTCAGAATGGGAGAAAATACTTGCAAATGAAGCAACTGACAAGGGATTAATCTGTAAAATATACAAACAGCTCATGGAGCTCAATATCAAAAAAGCAAACAATGCAATAAAAAAATAGGCAGAAGACCTACATGGACATTTCTCCAAAGAAGACATACAGATGGTCAACCAACACATGAAAGGATGCTCAACATCACTAATTATTAGAAAAATGCAAATCAAAATGGCAACGAGGTACTGCCTCACACCTGTCAGAATGGCCATCATCAAAAAATCTACAAACAATAAATGCAGGAGAGGGTGTGGAGAAAACCCTCTTGAACTGTTGGTGGGAATATAAATTGATACAGCCACTGTGGAGAACAGTGTGGAGGTTCCTTAAAAAACTAAAAATAGAGCTACCATATTACCCAGCAATCCCACTACTGGGCATATACCCTGAGAAAACCATAATTCAAAAAGAGTCATGTACCACAATGTTCAATGCAACACTATATACAGTAGCCAGAACGTGGAATAAACCTAAATGTCCAACGACAGATGAATGGATAAAGAAGATGTGGCACATATAGACAATGGAATATTACTCAGCCATAAAAAGAAATGAAATTGGGTAATTTGTAGTGAGGTGGATGGACCTAGAGTCTGTCATACAGAGTGAAGTAAGTCAGAAAGAGAAAAACAAATACCGTATGCTAACACATATATATGGAATCTAAAAAAGAATGGTTCTGATGAACCTAGGGGCAGGACAGGAATAAAGACACAGACGTAGAGAATGGACTTGAGGACATGGGGAGGGGGAAGGGTAAGCTGGGATGAAGTGAGAGAGTAACACTGACATATATA
The DNA here is from genome assembly GCF_005190385.1 of Monodon monoceros. Classification (NCBI taxonomy): domain Eukaryota; kingdom Metazoa; phylum Chordata; class Mammalia; order Artiodactyla; family Monodontidae; genus Monodon; species Monodon monoceros. The sequence goes on along the minus strand of NW_021703782.1, from coordinate 27,385,298 downwards.
CACTATCAAGTGTAAAATAGATAACTAGTGGGAAGCAGCTGCATAGCAGTGCTTTGTGACCACCTAGAGGGGTGGGATAGGGAGGGTTGGAGAAAGGCACAAGAGGGAGGGGATATGGGAACATATGTATACATATAGCTGATTCACTTTGTTATAAAGCAGAAACTAACACACCATTGTAAACCAATTATACTCCAATAAAGATGTTAAAAAGAAAAAGAAAACCATAATTCAAAAGGACACGTTCACCCCAATGTTCATTGCAGCACTATTGACAATAGCCAGGACATGGAAACAACATAAATGTCCAACGACAGATGAATGGATAAAGAAGGTGTGGTACATAGATACAATGGAATGTTACTCAGCTATAAAAAGGAAAGAAAGTGGGTCATTTGTAGAGATGTGGATGGACTTAGAGTCTGTCATGCAGAGTGAAGTAAGACAGAAAGAGAAAAAACAAATATCATACATTAATGCATATATGTGGAATCTAAAAAATGGTACAGGTGAACTTATTTGCAGGGCGGGAATAGAGATGTAGACATAGAGAACGGACATGTGGACATGGGGGGAAGGGGAAGGTGGGATGAACTGGGAGGTTAGGATTGACATATGTACACTACCATGCGTAAAACGGATAGCTAGTGGGAACATGCTATAAAGCACAGGAAGCTCAGCTCGGTGCTCTGTGACCACATAGATGGGTGGGCTGCGGGGGGGTGGGAGGGAGGTCCAAGAGGGAGGTGATATAGGTATACATATAGTTGATTCACTTCACTGTATAGCAGAAACTAACACATTATAAAGCAGTTATACTCCAGTTAAAAAAAAAATTAAAATAAATAAATAAAATTCTGCCTTACTTTTAACCAGAGGAAATGCTGTGTGTGTGTGTGTGTGTGTGTGTGTGTGTGTGTGTGTGTGTGTGTGTCAGGCACTGTGCTAAGCCCTGGGAACAGTCTTCCAGTAACTGTGTCTGCATAGCTGGCTGAATGGCCCCCGTTACTGAGAAGTATTTCCTCCAGTTCTCTGGCAGCTAATCATATGGTCTTACTTCTTTTCCTACCTCTTTATATCTTCATCCAAGTGCATTCTAGCAGTATTCAAACCTTGACTCACATATATCCAGAAGAGATAATTTTCTCAACATCCAGTCCCTACTTGGTTTAAAGACAGTTGTGTCCAGTGCACAGTCAACACTTTTTTTTTCCCACCAAAAGCCTGATACCATTCAATTAGGCATCAGTAAGTTTGTGTTTTTCAAAATTTATGTTCAGTTCATTCTTCTCCTTCCTCTAATCCAACGGCCTGATAATCCTTAGAACGGGATTGGCTCCTCTCTAAGCCTCTGGTGGATAATGGCAACATTTTATTGGGTTTTAGTGTTCATTTTCAGCATAATACAACTATGTGGAGAAAATACTTCCATCTGTATTTGCAGCTCTGTGGCACCTCCTTGCCTTCAAAAACACTTTTCTTAAACTGTACAGGAGAGTTTAAACAATTATGACATTCCTAAAACTGCCTACTCCGTTGCCAAGAAGTCTTCTTCTGGCCAGTGGCCAGAGTGGTGGCCTCGGCTACCTTTCTGGAGCCTGGATTCCAACATGGCACTCTCTCATTCTTCTTAATAAATGGTTTGGACATCTAAAGTAGCCACAAGGATTCCTGGCGTTCGTCAGAGGCGGAAATCCGCATGGCAGACTGAGAGAGTCATAAAATCTTTGTTTTAGTTTAGACTCATTTAAAAACTGGAATGAAATTAAAAATGTTTTTTTCTTATGTGTTCACTGAGGTTTCCTCTTAAGAGGTGGGAACTGTACCAGAATATGATGTATAGGGGAAATGATGATGGGAGTTTTGTTTTGCTTATCCATGGAAGTATGAATCTTCTAGCCTTCTTCTGAGTCCCTTACTACAGTCAAAGCCCTGAGTCTGATCTGTATTTTTATTGGTAAGTTTGAAATGATTTTACACCATGGTCTGCAAATGTGCTTTTGGAACGTGCCTTCCTTTGCGTGCAAATATCCATTCCCACATTCTCATGTTTGCGGATTCTCTTTGTCTTCCAGAAATACTAAGTGTCTGTCCAAACCTTTCAGACCAAAAGGGTGTAACTTTTGGTTTGTGGTCTCATCTCTCAGAGTCTCTTGTTACAATAATACACAGAAGCTGAGAAAGGTCTGCTGAAAAGGGAAGAATATTCCCCTGGTCCCTGCTCCCCAAGTCACTCTGTTTTAGGCACATTTGAAGACATGAGAATGGAAGGTGTCTGGAGGGTGATCCCAATAGTGTTGCTGGACAATACTAATTGATTAGAGGCCCGGACACTATTTATAAAGCCATAGCGTAAGCTAAGAAATATGTTAACAGACACGGCTTCAGGCCTTGAATGAAATCTGACCTGGACAGTTAAATGAGAGATGATTCTTGTAATCAAATTAATTCAGTTCTTTGAGCTTTAATACAACCAAAGCCAGTTAAGAACCATTATTGAAATTCTTTCATCCATCAAACATTTCCTGAATGTTTCTGCCTTGAGCCAGGCTCGTGTTTGGTTCCAGGTTTACAGTCCTGGTGCCCAGACCTCAAGAAGCTCCCAGTCCAAGGGTGACAGTCAAGACAGTCACCTAATAGATGTCTGTGTGCAGATGGCTGTGAACAGGGATGCACAACGAGCAGGTGGGGTGCAGAGAGGGCCCAGGGAGGGGTTGGGGATGGACAAGAGGTATTGGAAGCTGTTTTCAAGATGAAGTAAGGCATGGCCTAAATCTTGACAGTCAGGGAGGAGTTAGCCTTGTGGGCACAAATAAAGATGGGCAGGTCAATGGAGGGAGAGTGTGCATAAATCACTTAGGTGTGTGGGAGAACAGCAGGGGGCTGAGGAGAGAAGAGTTTGTAAAGCTGGGAGGGGCTGCCTCCTGAAGAGCCAGCCTATGGAGGTTTAACTTTTTCTTCTGGAAGTAATGCAGAGCTACTAAAAAACACAGATGTGATGCGGGCCAATTTGTAGTTTAGAATTATCAGCATGTGCGTTATTTATCACAAAAAACACAGGTAGTCCATATGATGCAAAAATAAGAAGTCAGTTAGGTCAACCTGACCCCATCCATGAAAACGCATCACTCAAAGCGCTTTGACAATGTTAAGTGGTCCATACTTTCAAAGTAGGAGTTACAAATTAAGCTGTATTCCCAGGGAGAAAGCTTCTTTTATGTTCTGTGCTACAGTGAAATTCACTTCACTAGCTCTCCAATTGCTACTGTCCCTTTTTCTACAGTGTAAATCAGTAAAACTTATACCTGTTCAACATTTGTTGATTAATTTTCAGGAAAAGCCTCACCTTCCAAGTTTATCCTGGATTCTAAATTAGATCTATTCCTATTGTCTTTGGGGACATGATTGTCTATAATACATTTATTTTCTTGGTATTATGACCATTATAGCATGAATTGCTTACTGTGGTATTATAGGCTCAAATTTGGGGAAGAAAGAAATACAGGATGAAAATGACAGTGAAAGTCGAAGTATTCATAATTAACTATTGGGATATGTTTTACAGAATATTAAAATTCTTGAAAAAATGCAATATTTCCTGGGATTAAAAATAAAAATTGAGGGCTTCCCTGGTGGCGCAGTGGTTGAGACTCTGCCTGCCGATGCAGGGAACGCGGGTCCGTGCCCCGGTCCGGGAAGATCCCACGTGCCGCGGAGTGGCTGGGCCCGTGAGCCATGGCCGCTGAGCCTGCACATCTGGAGCCTGTGCTCTGCAATAGGAGACGCAACAACAGTGAGAGGCCCGCGTACTGCAAAAAAATAAATAAATAATAAAAATATAAATTGAATATAACAGTGGGAGTGATATTAGGCTAAGAGGTCCATAGAAGGGGACAATTTTGATTATCTTCCCGTTTCTAGATAAAATGGAAGAGGATATTTTTCTTTGTTCTACCTTCTGCTTTAAGCAGGGTGGACAAAATTCCCTTTCAACTTGATAGTCCCATTTTAAGCCTATTGTCCTGGGGTCCTATATGGTTTACCATTGGTCCCAGATCTCCACTGTTTAATGAGGAGATATTATTAACGGTTGCATTAAAATAAGCTGGGTTTGGTAGGTCTCCACCTCATACTTCCAGCTTCTGCCAAAGTCTCATCTAGTAGTGTGTGACACACATGGGCAGTGAATAGAGGTCCTACTTTACATGTAGTTATGTCTGAAAGAGGACAACAAATCTCTCTTTTCCTAATCCTTTCCAGACCATGAACAACCAATACCTTCCTTTCAGGGAAAGCATGCTGGATTCTCATTGATAATGTAAAAGGTGCTCAGGAACCAGGGACTAATTCCTTCTGGTTTCAAGTGCAGGGAGGGGGAGAAGCATTTGCTGCTGCTGCCCCTGTCGGCTGCTAAGTGCCATCCAGTTGTGCCATGGCTCAGCTGCAAGGTGCACGAAGCCACTGGGCTTCCAGTCTTCAGGGTCCATGGGAAATGTGGGAAACCGTTAGTTGTATATGAAGTATACACAGGAAATAAAGGCTGACTGTCTTGCTGAATCTAAATGTTGTTGCCACGTCTATTGTCATTTATCATATGATATAAATCTATAACTATTTACTTATTTTCTTGTTTGGTAGCATTTTATTTTATAATCAACCCTTTTAGCAGCATTGTACTAAAAAGAAGTGCATGTTTAATGAAAAATTAAGTATTGAATTTCCAGTTCTCAAAAGTTGATGGTAAATATGCAACTTCCCAAAATGTTTGTCAACATTTACCCTCCACCATGGGGACCACTATGATCTCATTGGCTCCATGGAAATCAGACACGAATCTGTTGGAAAAACAGCATCTACTTCAGAAGTTGTTGAAGAAGAGAGTGCCTAAAATCAACAATTTACCTTGTGTACCTGCAGACAGTATGTTCACATATTACTCTGTATAGCATGACTTTTCAATTAGATCAAATGACTGTTCTAAATTACTTTTGCTCATTTTTACTACTGAGTTCTCTTTTGAATCTATGAAAATTGAAATGATGGCTGTTAATACATTGGCTTCATTGGCACAACCTTGCAATGAAATGATATCAGTTTTATATCAATGTCATTACATGCTTCGAAAAGAAAATCATGAGCCATTAATTTTTCTGTGTATATGCATAAAAGAAATAAGGGCATATGTTGACAAAATACTTGTACAAAAATGTTCATACCATCTTTACTCATAATAGCTCAAAATGAAAACATCTAAATATCCATCAATTGAAGAATGCATAAATCGATGGTGGCATATTCATACAATTGAATATTACCCATCAGTTAAGAAACTGAGAGAACATGCAATAATAACAATGAACATACAAATCCGCCATGTTAAGCTAAAGAAACTAGCCACAAAAGAGTACATATTGTATGATTATATTTAGATGAAGTTCAAGGACAGACAAAACTAATCTATGGTGATAGAAGTTCCGTATAGTGTTTGCCTTGGGGTGGGTTTGGGTGTGTGTGTGTAGAGGGAACTCTCTGGGACAATGAAAATGTTCTGTATTTTTTTCTGGGTGATGGTCACATAAGGTGAATACATGTAAAAACACATGTAAGATTCATTTTTATATATATATATATAAATGAACAAACCATATATATATAGTACTATATATATATAGTACCTCAATAGGAAAAATAAAAGGAAGAAAGAGAACAATTAACTATTATTTTTCATTCAATTTATGGAATGAAAATAAAACTTTTGAAATTCAACCTGTCAAAGATAATTCATTCAACGATTTACAAATGCTACTATAAATTCTGTTAAGAATGTGCACAAAGATGGTAAAAACGTTTTTGCAATGATAATGCAAATGCAGATTTTGATGGAGTACTGCATTTTGGTCAAAACAATGTTCCTAACTAAAGGAAGATACTAATGGAACAGAAAAGTATTATACTAGAATTGGTTGTGATGCAGACGTAATGACTACATTCAAACTGCAATATTCTACCAGTTGAAAGAATAGGCTTAGTTTTCAAAATTTGCAATTAAAAATACATGTACAATTAAATTACAAAAATGTTTTATAAAGCTAATGTTGAATTTAAAAACATGAGGCTATCAGGCAGTAAATATTCTCTCTTTGCTGCCCACCATCAGCTGAATTTTAGAAATGGTTGAACCTTTGTTTTGCAAATAAACCTAAGTTTCTTACAATGATAGTGAAAATTTTTGTGAGTCTTGTAATTTTGGTTGCATTTTGTTCAAAATTAGTTTAAGTTCTGCAAAGTATTTAAAGAAAGGAACATAAAAATGTTAGCTATTACACATATTGAGATTACAAGTATTACAAATTATTGATATTGAAAACAAAGCTGAAAATAGGAAGAATCTATAATTTATGCCTACAAAAGCAAGGAACTGAATAAATTAGCCAGTGAGGGCTCAAATGATGCACAAGATTTTGAGTTTTGAATTCTTTAGCTGCCTTGTGGGAAGACTCTTTTGAAGGAATTTCTATTTTTAATTTGATAAATTTTTATCCTGAACCCTCATGAAGTGATATTTTGAAATCTTATATTTTGCTGCATCTACATTTAGCCAGTGTGACATGTTAGACTTGTAAAAAGTATTTTGAGTGGAGGTTAAAAAGACAGAAATTGTAAAAGTTTGGGTGGAAGTATGTACCCATATCAATTAGAAAAGTTAGAATTGACAATATTCTCTACTTAGGAGAATTTGTATACCTCTGCACCTGCAGAAAAAAAATTTCTTTCAACTAAAAATAGTATGGTCTATTGAGATGGCTTAAAGATGTCAATACCTTAAAATTTATTAACCATAAAAAGTGACTTTGAAGAAGTTTGCAGGCAATTTTATAAAAAGATAAATGGATAATAATAAGACCAAATTGAAGAAAGTGTACTTTTTAGGAAAAAGAATTAGTGCCATGACCTTCAAGATGGATATAGCTAAGAAACTGCTCAAAGCAAGTGAATATGTACCAAGAATAATTCTACTTGTTTTAATAATTCTTTTGTTTCTTTTTTCTGTGGAAGTCTGGGGTTGACTGCCCAGTCCTGCCTCTTCTGTCTCATTCATCCAGTGTGTGGATGCAGTCCCTCCCTATTACCGTGTCTGGTTGCTCCAGCTTCAGCTGTCTCAGGAAACTGCAGTCAGCAGGAAGGAAGGAAGAGGGAAAAGAAGGATGGGCACTAAAGGACACATGCCAGTTGTCTTTTAAGAAATTTTCCAGAAATCAGTTCCTCACATTTCAGCTTACATCACCTTGGCCAGAATTTAGTCACAGGGCCATATTTAGCTGCAAGGGAGGCTGGGAAATCCAGACTTGGTCATAGCTAGTGATGGATCAATGTTAAAATGAAGGATCTATGACCTAAAAGAAGGACAGTACAGAACAGCAGTCCCTGCCACACACACTGTCCCTGCAAGTGCATGCCATCCACTGCCAGCCCCACAGGCTGATTGATTTGGTTAAAGAAGATGCTTTGCTTATGCTTTTTAAGTATTCCAAAGGTGGGTCCTTAATAGCCTAGGACTGAATTAGTATCTCTCATAATATATCCTTCAATCTCTCCTTTACTTGAAGATTCATGCAAATTTTGAAATTATTTTATAATATTTCCATATTTGGTTTAAAATATAAATTATGTTAAAGTTAGTGTAGGACAAAAAACAGGTTTTCTTAGGAAAACACACCTGTTTTGTCTGTGGCTATGCATAGCTCTGATTTGAGGACAAGTGTTTCTCTAATTTTGGATGGCTCCGCAGTCCCAAGGGCATTCGATTTGCATTTTAACAGAGCTCTCTAAATTCTAAAGAAAGACATTTCTTCTGGTGGAATTCAGGTGACTGGGAATGCACTATGAATGTGGGGCTCCCCAGCCCTCCACTCACACCTCCTGGATGGACACCTCTTGGTCATGAATTTTGTCTGTGTCTGGGGCTGGTCCTGGTTTTGATAGACAAGGAATTTACTTCTTTAATTCACTGTTTAAAAAAAACACAGAAGCAAACTAAAGTTCTGAGGAAGCCTGGAAACCATGTGTTCTCTGTATGTTGTTTGTGTCAATATTTAGAATTCCAATGTCAATTATTTGGAACTTCAATATATGAGCCATACAACCCTTGCATCCATCCACTAATGATTATCACACTTGACCACAGCATGCACGGCCTTCCTAGCGAGGAAACTGTACGCTAACTATAAGACAGCATGAGAGTGTTAGGCACTTATGAGAGACCAACGTCAAATCTTTAACTAAGACCTTAGTTTGCGTTAGAAACTAATAGATGCAACGTAGAGATATCTAGTAGGAATTCTAAAGGTAGGTGGGAAATATTTATTCATTCAAAGAATCTTAATTGTGTGCCCAAATGTGACCTTCCTGTGCAGGACACTGAGGATAGACTGGTGACTCAGAGTGTGAGTGTGGATGTCAGCCCAGTCATAAACTGGGCACTCACATGAGATTTAGTTAATTAACTGTAAAAAATTCTATAAAGGAAAAATACAACCTGCTGAAAAACTGCATAATAAAGATACCTAACCCACTCTGAGGGCCCAGCAAGACTTTCCCAAGGCAAGCCATATCCACAGGTTGACAAAGTTGGGGAACAGTGTTTTCAGGCCTGGAATTTTTAAGAATTGCACACAGATCACCTTAAGGAATGATTGAAGGCTTTAAGCAGAGAAATGATGTGTTCAGATTTGCCTTGTCAAAAGACTCTGGAAGTTGGTGACGTTGGGTTGGGTAGGAAGTCACATGGGCTTAGATGGAGTGGAGGCTGGAAGCAAAGGTGAAAAGAGGTGGGTGGAGATGCAAGGATGTAGGATGTAACATTGATGAGACTTGTACATGGATCCCATGTGCTGATGCTGTGAGGGAGAGGCTGAGAGAGGACAACTTGCAAATTTTACAGGACAGTGGGGGAGGGTGCTGGTGCCAAATACTGCGACGGGGAACACAGGGGAGGAGAAAGAAAGACAAACGTGAGGCATCGCAAGTCATAGAATTTAAGAGGTCAATGAACCCAGCCCTTCACTTTACAGTTACAGGTACTCAGGCCCAGAAAAAAGGAGCAATTCCATCTGAGACCTTGCTCCTTGAAGTATGGTCCAGGGACCAGCAGCATAGGTGTTGACTGGAAGCTTGTTAGAAATGCAAAATCTCAGGCCCTCTCAGACCTACTGAATAGGAGTCTACTTTTTAACAGGAATCCTCAAGTGATTTGTACAAATAAAATTTGAGAATCACAGTTCTAAGGAACTTAACATATTGTAGAGCTGGGTTAGTATTAAGTTAAATATATGTTTTGGAATCAGTTTTCTTGCTTGTATTAAACATTTTCTGTATGTATGTGTTAGGAATGATGCCCAAGTTAAAAAGGTAGGTTGAGCACTGCCATGATTTAGGGATGCTTTATTCAATGGACAAAGGGCTACCAATGTTTCACCTATAATATTAAGGAAAGAAGGAGGGAAAAGAAGGGAAGCAAAAGAGGGAGAGAGGGAAGGAGGAAGGAAGGAAGGAAGGAAGGAAGGAAGAGTGAAGGAAAGGAGAAAAAGAGAGAGGGAGGGAAAGAGAAAGAGAGAGAGAGAAAGCAAGCAGGCAAGCTCTTCAAAGGCCATGTATGCAATGGATTATTCACAACTTGTGAATATGAGATGAGAAAGAATTGGCCAAGTCAACTTGGCATTACATATTGTGTACACTTGCTTCAATATGTTCTTTAAAAAGGAATCAAAACTCCCAAATTCATTTCTTTCATTAGTTTCTTTTTAAGGAAGGGATAGTGGTAATGATTATGGATTTCTAAATGTTGCTCAAATAACCAGCATTATAAAAACTTCTCAGCAAGACATTTCTTTTTGTTTTTATTACTTATGAAGCCCCATCAGGCAGGAATTCCAGCTAACACTGTGCCATGTGTCAAAATATTTAGCATATTATTGGTGCTGAGGTATCAAATCTCAGCACGGGTGTAGAGTTGAGAAATGGTGCACTAACAGTGTATATTATCTAGTTTTGTGTAACAAATTACTCCCAAATTTAATGGTTTAACACAACAACTATTTCTTGTCTCAGAGTTTCTGTGGGTCAGGAATCCGGGTTTGATTTTGCTAAGCACCTCTGGTTCAAATCTCCTGTGAGGTTGCTGTCAAGCTGTCAGCTGGGGCTGAGGTCTCATCTGAAGGCTCAACATGTGGGGACCATCTGCTTCTAAGCCTGCTCCTGTGGTTGCTGGCAGCCCTCAGTCCCTCCCCACAGTGCTGCTGCCTCATGGCATGACAGCTGGCTTCCCCCAGGGTGAGCAATCCATGAGAAGGAGAAAGAGGGTGCTTAAGGCAGGAGCCACAGTCTTTTTATAACCTAATCCCAGACTAGTCACCTGATCACTTCTGTCGTATTCTAATTTTTAGAAGCAAGCCAGTAAGTCCCACACTCAAGGGAAGGGGATGCACGAGGGTGTGATACACAGAGGTGTTCTGAGGTCCATCTTAGAGCTTGTCGACCACACAGTGTTATTCTTCATTTATGCTCTCATCGGGGTGATATGATACTTAAAGACAATTTTCCTATTTTTCTGACCAGCCCAGGGCACTGTACTTTACCCCACATATTCAGAGTAGAGATTTGGTTTACTTTTTTTTATAGGGTGAATGGGACAAAACCAGGAAGCCCACTGAGGCGATCTGAAAGGGCTGGGGCGGGAGATGCAGGCAAGATGGGAGCGATGGGCAACTGTCCCCGGTTGCCACTCCGTTAGCACCTTCATATTCTAGGTCTTGCATGCAATAGGGAAGGTCTCCTGTTCATTTCTCCCCTCCTCTCTGCCTTTATACTTGGGTAGTTCTATCCTTAGGCAGGCCTCTTCTTTCCTCACACGATCTCTTGCATTTCCAAAGGCCCAGCTCATCCTCCTGCCTCCTGCACTGCCCTAGCCCTTCATCACTGAGCCTGCACTGTGCCTCCCTGTGGAGGGTGCTAAAGACACCACTGTAGGCAGAAGAGACCTGTTCCTGTCCTCAAGGACTTCACAGGCCACTTGGAGAGACAGGTAGTAATCAAATGACCACCCCATACATTTGCTGCAAAAGAAGTGAGCTTACAACGGAGAGACCTAAACTAGTCTGGGGTTTGCACAAGGGTTCCGAAGGGTCATTTATGTAGAATCTTGGGAGGGTAGCAGAGTTGGATGGGTGTGGCAGAGAGAAGTCATAAGGCAGAGGCAAGCCCAGGATAAGGTTTAGAGTGGCCAGTTTGAGAAGGAAAAGAGGACCTAGGAGCCTAGAATGAGGATCCAGGCTGAGCTGCACACCTAACACAGATCCAGGCACACACTTTAGTGTGTACTATGGAGTGACAATGTAGAAGACAGAGGAACCACAGCTCAGCGGGCCTTGGGAGTAGAATACGGAATTCCCTGGGGTCAGAGCTGGGCTGGAAGGTGTTGGATGGATCTCAGATGTTTGGGTCCTCCAAGACTTTGCAGGCAAACTTGGGAAGTGAAGTGGCAGCGTCTCCAACACCTTAGTTCCCCCCACTCTCCCTGCCATTTCCCACTCCTTCTAGGGCTTGTTCTCTACTTTCCACATAGGCACTAACACCCAAATCACACTGTGTTGAAACCTGGATCCGGGCTTCTGGATGAGTCTCTTCCCTCAGCCCCTGGGTCTGCTGCTCCTTCCTGTACCTGGTTCTGGTCTCTGCCCTGTTCAGGAGGTTGCTGCCACTGTTGGCTTTCTCTTCTGTGAACACACTGAGTTTGCATGGACCTCACTGCCTTTGCACTTGCAGTTCTCCCTGCCTGGAATGCTCCCACCTGTGCTCCAAATGTCCCTTCTCAGGGCAGGACCACAGACATAAGTTACAGGGCCCCGTGTAAAATGAAAATAGGAGGAGTGTCCTGCTTTTAAAAGCAGGAAAGAATCTTGCTCCTTCCTTCTGCAGTCTCTCTCTTGACTGTCATGGTGTTTTTGATTTGCTATTTAATGTCCTGCTCCCTTGGGCATGAAGATACTTGTAGTACAAACCCTCACAGGTTCCCGGGGATCATGCTTGACCCCGAGGTTCTCTGTGTTGGTGCCCCAGCCCAGCTGTCCTAGATGCATGCTGCAGTGTCCCTTCAGACATCACTTGAAAAACACAAAGTCAACGATAAAATTATTAAGAATTTTGATACAGTGACTACAGAGTATTAATCTCCGCGTGTGGGTCCCCCTTTGAGGCACTGTCTCAGGGGTCAGCTTGGATCCCATATCTAAAATAACCCCATCCTGTACAAACTGTGCGAGTCACACTCCATCACATCACCCTGTTTTATATACCTTAGAGCAATATTATGTTCTGAAATTATCCCTTTAATCTGTTTTCTTTTTTTGGTGTCTACCTCCACCACGAGAATGTAAACTCTGTGAAAGCTTGTACTGATTATCTGCGCGCCTAGCGCAGGAGCTGACACGTGTAGACCATCAATACCTATTTGTTGACTGAAGGAATAAATGTAAAAGAGAGTTTATTGTGCATAGCTTTAAATAAACTGGCTGCTTCTCCTAGCTCATGCACACTGGCAATGTGAAAAAAACTTTCAGCTCATCACCTCTTGGTCCTCTCTTTGGAGCGACTAGCCCATATCAAGTCCACGTAAAGGCCAGCTCCAGTCTACCTTTGTCTTGAAACTTGCTGCGGAATACTTGCAGGCCCCTGGACATTTCCTCTTTCTGCTGCTTTCTAGCACGTGCACTGTGTGTGTTATCTGCATTGCGCCTTAGAGCTGGGAGGAAGGAGCACAGCGAAGCCCAGGACTTTGGAGAGCCCGGTCCTTCCACAGTTCATCAACACCGTGGCTGACCTTCCTGGCAGTCCCGTCCCACCTTCTCTCTGTCTTTCTGCCCACGATCCAGATGGCTCTGCCCACCTAGGGCACCCTCCAGTCATCGCGGCCCATGTTGCTGGATGATTGCCACTCACTTATGCTTAGGCTGGATTTTTGGAAAGCCCCGGAGTGTACCACGATCTTATGTTCCCAGGAATGAATATAGGAAGTGTCCCATCAGGTTGAATTTTAAGGAGCTTAAAATATTCTTGATTTTTAAAACTATATATATATATATATATATATATATATATATATATATAACATTATTATGACAAATATGCCATTAATGGAGGCTTGGAAGCTGTTTTAGTTATGCAGGGAGTTTTTCTTTTTTTTTTTAACATCTTTATTGGAGTATAATTGCTTTACAATGTTGTGTTAGTTTCCGCTATAACAAAGTGAATCAGCCACATGTACACATATATCCCCCATCCCCTCCCTCTGCGTCTCCCTCCCAACCTCCCTATCCCACCCCTCTAGGTGGTCACAAAGCACCTAGCTGATCTCCCTGTGCTATGCAGCTGCTTCCCACTAGCTATCTATTTTACATTTGGTAGTGTATATACGTCAGTGCTACTCTCTCACTTCGTCCCAGCTTACCCTTCCCCCTCCCTGTGTCCTCAAGTCCATTCTGTATGTCTGCGTCTTATTCCTGTCCTGCCCCTAGGTTCATCAGAACCTTTTTTTTTTCTTTTTTGGATTCCATATATATGTGTTAGCATACGGTATTTGTTTTTCTCTTTCTGACTTACTTCACTCTGTATGACAGACTCTAAGTCCAACCACCTCCCTACAAATAACTCAGTTTTGTTTCTTTTCATGGTTGAGTAATATTCCATTGTATATATATGCCACATCTTCTTTATCCATTCATCTGTTGATGGACACTTAGGTTGCTTCCATGTCCTGGCTATTGTAAATAGTGCTACAGTGAACACTGTGGTACATGTCTCTTTTTGAATTATAGTTTCCTCAGGGTATATGTCCAGTAGTGGGATTGCTGGGTCATATGGTAGTTCTATTTTTAGTTTTTTAAGGAACCTCCATACTGTTCTCCATAGTGGCTGTATCAATTTACCTTCCCACCAACAGGGCAAGAGGGTTCCCTTTTCTCCACACCATCACCAGCATTTATTGTTCGTAGATTTTTTGGATGATGGCCATTCTGCCAGGTGTGAGGTGATACCTCATTGTAGTTTTGATTTGCATTTCTCGAATGATTAGTGAGGTTGAGCATCCTTTCATGTGTTTGTTGGCAATCTGTATATCTTCTTTGGAGAAATGTCTATTTAGGTCTTCTGCCCATTTTTGGATTGAGTTGTTTGTTTTTTTGATATTGAGCTGCATGGGCTTTTGTATATTTTGCAGATTAATCCTTTGTCACTTGCTTCGTTTGCAAATATTTTATCCCATTCTGAGGGTTGTCTTCTTTCTTGTTTACGGTTTCCTTTGCTGTGCAAAAGCTTTTAATTTTCATTAGGTCCCATTTGTTTATTTTTGTTTTTATTTCCATTTCTCTAGGAGGTGGGTCAAAAAGGATCTTGCCGTGATTTGTGTCATAGAGTGTTCTGCCTATGTTTTCCTCTAAGAGTTTTATAGTGTCTGGCCTTACATTTAGGTCTTTAATCCATTTTGAGTTTAGCAGAGGGAGTGTTCTAATTTCATTCTTTTACATGTAGCTGTCCAGTTTTCCCAGCACCACCTATTGAAGAGGCTGTCTTTGTTCCATTGTATATTCTTGCCTCCTTTATCAAAAATATGTGTGTGGGTTTATCTCTGGGCTTTCTATCCTGTTCCATTGGTCTATATTTCTGTTTTTTCTTTCTCAAGATTGCTTTGGCTATTTGGGGTCTTTTGTGTTTCCATACAAATTGTGAAATTTTTTGTTCTAGTTCTGTGAAAAATGCCATTGGTAGTTAGATAGGGATTGCATTGAATCTGTAGATTGCTTTGGGTAGTATAGTCATTTTCACAATGTTGATTCTTTCAATCCAAGAATATGGTGTATCTCTCCATCTGTTTGTATCATCTTTAATTTCTTTCATCAGTGTCTTATAGTTTTCTGCATACAGGTCTTTTGTCTCCTTAGGTGGTTTATTCCTAAGTATTTTATCCTTTTTTTTGCAATGGTAAATAGGAGTGTTTCCATAATTTCTCTTTCAGATTTTTCATCGTTATTGTATAGGAATGCAAGAGATTTCTGTGCATTAAGTTTGTATCCTGCTACTTGACCAAATTCATTGATTAGCTCTAGTAGTTTTCTGGTGGCATCTTTAGGATTCTCTATGTATAGTATCATGTCATCTTCAAACAGTGACAGTTTTACTGCTTCTTTTCTGATTTGGACTCCTTTTATTTCTTTTCCTTCTCTGATTACCCTGGCTAACCAGATAGCTTCATAGGAAAATTCTATCAAACGTTTAGAGAAGAGCTAACACCTATCCTTCTCAAACTCTTCCAAAATATAGCAGAGGGAGGAACAGTCCCAAACTCATTCTACGAAGCCTTCATCACCCTGATACCAAAACCAGACAAAGATGTCACAAAAAAAGAAAACTACAGGCTAATATCACTGATGAACATAGATGTAAAAATCCTCAACAAAATACCAGCAAACAGAATCCAACAGCACATTAAAAGGATCATGCACCATGATCAAGTGGGGTTTATCCCAGGAATGCAAGGATTCTTCAATATATGCAAATCAATCAATGTGATATACTATATTAATAAACTGAAGGAGAAAAACCATATAATGATCTCAATTGATGCACAAAAAACTTTTGACAAAATTCAACACTGATTTATGATAAAAACTTTCCAGAAAGTAGGCATAGAGGGAACCTACCTCAACATAATAAAGGCCATGTATGACAAACTCACAGCCAACGTTGTTCTCAGTGGTGAAAAACTGAAACCTTTTCGTCTAAGATCAGGAACAAGATAAGGCTGCCCACTCTCACCACTATTATGCAGAGAGTTTTATACTAAAAAATAATGCAGCATGAGAACTATAAGGAGGGTGGAGAGAAAAGTGTCTGAACTCGACCTACAAATGATTTCACACAGCTCTATTTCATGGATGCGATGAAGAAATACAGAAATGAAATAACAGTCTTCTATTTTTAAATGCTATTTTGTATCTTATTTATTTAAACAAATATTTAGTAATATTTTTGGCAAATTCCCACATGTGTGTATGTATGTGAGTTTCAATTTAAAGTACAGTTTAGGTCTTTTTCTGTGACTACTCCATTTGACTAGATGTAGGAAGCAAAACTGTTTATTGCATGCATAAATATGACCTTTTCCTACTTTTTAATGGAATAAGTATTAGTGGCTTTTAATCTTCCTGAAGTAACTTATTTTTCCAGATAAACCATAGGAGTGGACACGTGTTACATGTGTATTGAAGTTTTTTTTTTTTTTTTAAGTAAGGCGTTCAGAGAACCAACATCTGGCTTTGTTGATTTTCTGTATTGTTTGTTTTCTATTTCTTTGATTTCTGTTTTTACCTATTTTCTTTATTTCTTCTACTTTGGGTTTTATTCACTCTCCTTATTCTAGTTCTTATGGTGAATGCATAGATACTGATTTTAAACATTTTTCTTTTTTTATACAGGCATTTAAAAGAACAGATTTCCTCTCTAAGGATTGTTTAAGCTGCATCCTACAAATTTTGACATGCTGAATTTTTATTATTTTTCAATTTGAAATATTTTCTAGTTTGAATGATTTCTTCCTTTTTAAAAAAGCTGTGTGTTATTAAAAATGTGTGATTAGGGCTTCCCTTGTAGTGTAGTGGTTGAGAATCCGCTTGCCAATGCAGGGGACATGGGTTCGATCCCTGGTCCGGGAAGATCCCACTTGCCACGTAGCAACTAAGCCCGTGTGCCACAACTACTAAGCCCGTGCGCCTAGAGCCTGTGCAACGCAACAAGAGAAGCCACCGCAACAACGAGAAGCCCACACGCAGCTACGAAGACCCAACACAACCAAAAATAGATAAATAAAATAAAGAAATTTTATATCTCCAAACGGATGGAGATTTTCTAGATATCCTTTCTAAAAGCATCTTATTATTGATTTATAACTTAATTCCATTGTGATCAGATTTAAATCCATAAATACAATTTGAAATTTATTGAGACTTGTTTTCTGGCCTAACATGAAATATGCATTTTTAATGAACTGCCACATCACTTTCAGTTTTCAAATTTCACTTCAAATTTCTTTCTTCTCTTTAAACTTAGCATGGAAACTAGAGTGAATGCACATATGCAGGATAGGAACAAATATGGCCAATGCAGGCCCTATCTCTGCTGGAAAGATCTGTTTATTTTGCAGTTACCAGAATTGACAGGCTTCTTCTAAAATGTTTACTTCAGGACACAGTTTTAAAATAGTCTCCCCTGAAATCAAGTGATGAATATAAGAAAAACGTGGTAATCTCTGTCTGTGGTTTCAGTGCCTTTGAGAGGCAAGCGGCATCCAATGGGTTTCAGCATAGGCTGAAGTGTAGGATCTGTCACTCTCACTCAATAATTAAATGTCTATGACATTCTGCCATCATGGATTCCAGTTCTTTGACATTCCCACAATGTCCCACAGCTTTGAACATGGAAAACGCTCAAGAAATTCTATGTAATTGAACAATAAACAGAGAAAGAGCAGCAGTGAAATCAGAAATGGTGGCATTGAGAAAACATATTTATGAAAATAAACATCCCCCGTTAGACATATCACTGATTTTTTTTTTTTTTTTTTTTTTTTGTGGTACGTGGGCCTCTCACTGTTGTGGCCTCTCCCGTTGCGGAGCACAGGATCCGGACGCGCAGGCTCAGCGGCCATGGCTCACGGGCCCAGCCGCTCGCGGCATGTGGGATCTTCCCAGACCAGGGCACGAACCCGTGTCCCCTGCATCGGCAGGCGGACTCTCAACCGCTGCGCCACCAGGGAAGCCCAGCATTGATATTTTTAATGAAATTGATATATTGGATGTTGCCAGGTCACTCAAAGAGTCAATAATAAATACCATGGCTTCTATGAAAATATAAAGTCCTTATTAAGAAATACAACCATTTGACTCTAAAATCAAGTCCTCAAATTTTAACATGAACATAGTGAGAAGCTTTATTAATAAATTAAGAAGTAAAGCATTTAACAGTATAAAGTATAAAAAAGGGCAGATTTGATGGGAGGTAGAAGGGAGTAGAGAGAGGTAGTTTTCTCTTTTACAGGATGTCTGGTATATTTACACTTGGTGGTGGAGTAAAGGAAATGCCTGCAAGACAGTTTTATCCTTGTGACTGAAGTTAATCTTGTATGAAGAATGGTGTGCCAATTACATTTTTATGGCTTTTGTTTACCAGATTACAGAAGAATGCGTTGATTCATTAAATTTAATTTTCAAATCAATCAGCATCTAGTAGCCAAAGTAATTTGCTGAAGATCTGGGTTGTCCTGTTATTAGTTGGTTATTTTAGTGTTGTGCTGTGCCTGGCATATTATCTTTTACATAGTAGATGCTCAGTAAATAATTCTTGGATTTAATCAAACATTTTGTACAGCTGGAATGGGAAACAAGGTAAAGCTTTGCTGTCATTAATGCTCATTTTTTATAGGATGGACTTAAACTTAGAATCAACAGCTAAAGAACTAAAGAATAGTCTTTCTTTCTTCTGTACCAATCACGTCACTATTCCCTGCACACTTCACCAACCCTTGTTGTTCCATTCAATCTGCTCACAACTTTGTCAACTGTCTTTTCAGTGAACTCTCTTGGGTAACCCCTCTGAGGTTGCTTTCTGTTTCTGGGACCCTGTCTGATAAGACAGAGTTGGGGTTTTGGTAGCTGTTAGGTCGGGTTCTCTGGAACATTTGCAAGCAGGAGGTTTATTGCAGAGTATTCTCGTAAGTGAGCGAGGGAAGCAGGATGAGGCAGAGGGAGAAGCTGAACTGTGATGCAGTTACAGCTAAGGCCTCAACTGATCTGACTCTAGAGTTTGGAGGGCCATTTAGAATTGTCTAGAATTTAGGTGAGGGGGCCCGGCTTTTGTACCCCTATCACGGATGCAGGCTGCCCTTGGAGATTGGGCATAACTTTGGATGGGACAACTCCTTTTTGCCCAAGGCCATTCCCAGAGAGCAACTGAGCTGTGAGTCTTCAGCCACAAATGCTCCTGGAAGCTGGGGTAAAAGTGTCTCCATTCTGAAGGGTGGCACAGCATAGCACCCCCTGCCCCAGATGAGGACAGGTGAAGCAGGGGCAAAAGGGATGAAGAGGGACTCGGGGAGCGGTTAAAATGACAAATCCTAGACTTAAGCTCTAAAGAGGGACGTAAGTAAGGGACAGGGTGAAGGCACCTCAATGATGGTAGGCCTCCGTGGAGTGCTAGAGAAATAGGAGTACTGCAGTTACTGCTGAATCTTTCAGAAAGCAGAGCACCAGAAACAGAGACAGTGAGGGAGTTTTGGGGCTGGTCATAAAGGGTTCATCGGGCCTGGGAGTAAGGGAGTTGGTAGGGGGCCATCAGCACTGGGAGGGTGAGGTGACAGATTGGGAAGTATATTTTACAGTGACAGTAAAATCACCAAAAATTGTGATTTGAAAAAATGATTAATATACTTTAAAAATAAATTCTAATGCTCTTTATTGTTCTTACTAGGTATTTGAAAAACGGTCATTTAAAAAGTGTATAGAGGAAGACACTGAATACATGTTTTGCTGAAAACAAGACCATTGGTTTAGTCAGATTTGGGTTCTTAAAGGAGACTTCTTAGAATAGAGCAGCTCATTTCCATTTGAAGGCCGCGGCCCTTTTCTTTTTGTGAGTGCTGCAGCTACCACCGAACTCTCTGAGTTGTAAATCCGTCTGTCCAGATACTCATCTCTGCCCCATCCCACTGCCCGTCTCCTTGGGAGGTTCGTGGTAACTATCTACACGTGGCTTTGCCGTTCTCCGCGGCCTAGCTCTGGGCCAGCGTGGCTGCCAGATGTCTGACCTCCTCCCTGGGAGAGAGCTGGGGATCACCTCTTCTGCCTGGAGGCTTTCAGCTTTGTGTGTCGTTCTCAGAACCCACTTTTGGCTTCCAGTTACCAGCAGAAAGCCAACTTTGATCATGCTTGGCTTAAAGAACACCATTAAACATTGGCAAGTGCTATAAATTTTATTTTGGACGGAGCGTTTTAAAGGTTAAGGAATAAAACTGAATGCATAGAATTTTATTGTTTTTTGTAGATTTCTGAATAATAATTCCACTCCCCTGTCAAACTTATATCTAATGGTCTAGATTCCCTGGTCCCCTGGCTGTTGGTATCTATTTCTGTCATTTTCATTTCTACGTCCAACTCTTAATTTTTTTTCTCCTATGTTGATTTTTTTTCACCTTGCAAAATAATCACTATTTTGGATAATTAATAATCTTTTCTCCTTACCTCCTCCTCTTGTCCTCCTTTCAGTATAATACTCTCCTTTTTCTAATTCCCTTTCCTGAGCAATTCCCAACTTACAGATAATTCCCTCTGTGGCACTTCATTAGTCTTAGGCTCCAAAGTCAAGGCTTTCTTTGTCAAATTAGTCTTAGAATGTACTTGACCTTTCCCAAAAGCTACTGAAGCAATTTGGCCACTGCAGTTAGGGACCTACAGGTGGTCTGAGGCCACCTCCTGAGTTTTGTAAGACTGCTTTTAGTTCATTAAATTGAAACATTTCTAAAAGTTTAAGTTCAGCCTGTCCATGTAATTCATGTTACTTTTTCTGATTGCAATGGTTCCCCCATGACTCTAGGAACATAAGTTGGAAAGTCGTCCATCTCATCTTCATCATCCTCATTGTCAACCACAAATATGCTGAGTTTCCTCAGCGTGTGGGAAAAACAGGAGGATCTTTCTCCTGATAGCATGTATCATGCCCTAATCGATGCTACTGTCAAAACTTAGTATATGGGCTTCCCTGGGGGCGCAGTGGTTGAGGGTCCGCCTGCCGATGCAGGGGACGCGGGTTCGTGCCCCGGTCCAGGAGGATACCGCATGCCGCGGAGCGGCTGGGCCCGTGAGCCATGGCCGCTGGGCCTGTACGTCCGGAGCCTGTGCTCCGCGGCGGGAGAGGCCACAGCAGTGAGAGGCCCGCGTACCGCAAACAAAAAAACTTAGTATGAAAGCTACAAAAGTACAGAAAATAAACTTTTGTCTGTGGAATTCCAGGACTCCTTTTGCAAGTAGAGTTTTGAACATATGTATATATTTTTGTTAATTATTAACCAGTTAATTATTATTATTCAGTTAATTAAAAAATTAAAGCATTTCTCTGATTATAAAGTAAATAAGAGTTAATTGCAGAGAAGATAAATGATGAAAAGTATATAGAAGAAAATAAAATTCATCCATAATTGCACTGATTAGACAGGATTACTGTTGGCCATGGGGTTATTGTTTTCTAATTGTTTTTTTTTCTTTTGATATTACAAAAGTGGGACCAAAAGATGTATACAGTTTGTAAACTTTTATTCTCTTCACATTATGGACAGTTTCTCATATATTTAAATGTAAGATAATTTTTTTTTTTAAACACCACATTTGTTTTTTTTTTTTTTGGCTGTGTTGGGTCTTCGTTTCTGTGCAAGGGCTTTCTCTAGTTGTGGCAAGCGGGGGCCACTCTTCATCGCGGTGTGCGGGCCTCTCACTGTCGCGGCCTCTCTTGTTGCAGAGCACAGGCTCCAGACGCGCAGGCTCAGTAGTTGTGGCTCACGGGCCTAGTTGCTCCGCAGCCTGTGGGATCTTCCCAGACCAGGGCTTGAACCCGTGTCCCCTGCATTAGCAGGCAGATTCTCAACCACCGCGCCACCAGGAAAGCCCTAAGATAATTTTTAAATGACAACATACTATTTGATCAAATGGCTAGCCACAATTTATTTGAACATTTCTCATTTGTCCTGTATTTTGGCTCTGTTGAATATTTTAGTGTCATAAATAATGTTGCCATAAACACTGAATACCCAAGTAGAAATGGAAATATTGGATCATATTATGGTATTTTATAATTTGACAGAAGCTTGCAAGCTGAAGGCAAAATTTCAGAACCAAATTTATGAGGATTTTACAACCTTAAAAGAGATTTCATTATCATTCTGGACGTTGTGTGAAGGGTCTCTTTCATTTCTTCTTTTTTAATAGCTAATATAAGTGTTGCAAAGATCTACATGTGGAATATTTATCCCAAATATTTTAACTGATGCCAAAGATCTGAGAGCACAGTGAGTATGGGCTGAGGAAGCTCTCTACACACTTACGAAGCTAAAATTGCAATCAGTGTGTCTCCACAGTCATGCGCTTTACTGAAAGCAAAAGAAAACTGTCATCCTCAACTCTTTCTGGACTTGTATTGCCTGACCCCACAGTCCATAACCCTGTCATCCAAATCCCCAGCCATCGCTCTTCTCTCACATCTATAAATCTATTTGTCACCACCATTTCTCAGCACTACATTTGCTCTTGACTACAACATAAAGACAGAGTTCCTCATTTCCTGTGGCCATTAAGATCGCTCTTCTCTTCACTCAAGGGATGACCCCAGGGTGATAATTTTTTATTTCCCTGTTTAATGTATTCTCATCCTTGTCTAGCTCAGTTCATTTCTCCTATGACGCCATCTCTTCTTCCCAGAGTGAGCTATCTTCTTTTTCCTTCTCTCATTTCTCATGGTACAGTATATTTTTATCATGTTGTGTGATGATCATTAGTTTATCTGCCCTTGCATCCCTTATCAAAGACTATCTATTTATCCCTGTGTTCCTTCTATCTGCCTAAAACCTGTCAGACTGTTCGTAATTACTCGGTGCTCAAACATCTGCTAAAAGTATGAGTGCTAAGCTCTACCCAGTGCTTGTTTGTGTGTAACTCATGGGATGTTTGAGGGGGAAATAGATTATATGAATGAAAGACTATTACATGTATGGAGATCTTAATCCTTCTTTTTCCGCAGATAACTTATAACTTCCTCTCACTAGTGTTTTCAAACTTTTCACATGTGGGCTCTTATATTTTTGTAAGATTTTTTTGTTCATGATACTTGGGCTTACTTTCCATCCTGGATTCATCCAACACTGGACCATTCTGCCCTCGAATTCATGAGAGTTGATGGGAACACTTAAAGTTGGGTTCATTCCATTTGGTTATCTCCTCGTTGCCTTTCCACTCTTTCTCTGCATTCTTCTTGATTTTTAACCTCGGTAACTATACAGTGTTGTGTAAGTGTGTCTGTGGATAGAGTGCGTATAGGCGGGGCTCTCATGGTTTGAAAAAGACGAACCAAGAACAGACTCAAATAATTAGTATTAATCTTTTACATTAGCTGGGACCTCAAAGTCCACGACAAAAATACTGCTTCCCCCTAGCATAGAAAAGACTGTCCCCCTACAATGAGCCTTTTCTGAATGGAATTTTATTGAAATGTTGTGTCTTTGAGATACCTTTTAAATAAATACAAGAGTATATTTCAGATGCATTAAATCTTCTAGGGAGCAAATTAGCACATGGAAACATTTAAGGTAAATTTATTTGGTTTTCTAGCTGAAAAAGTAGAATGATATAAAATCATTCCATATTAGACTATAACTAACTGATCAGTAGTTCTTAAAATATTTACTTTATTTTACAATATCCAACTCTCAAAATTAAAAAAATTTGCTTCTGGGGATGTTTTAGGCATGTGAGTATATTTTAATTAAATTGGATAAATAAAAACACATAGGAGTTTAAGGATTCACTTTTATGCATCCCTTATAGTCTGATTGGCAGTACTATTGCCTTTTAAGATTTATAATATTGCTAAGCAAAAACACTTGGGTCATGCAGTTTAAAATGGTCTCTGCAATTTTGACCCAGCTAACCATATATCTGAGTATATACAAGAGTTAGTGAAACAAAACACACCAGCTGGCCCAGGCATGCTGCCACATGGGTTAGGTACAAAATTCTACATAGTGCTCAAAACCCATTAAGAACTCTCATTTTTACATATAAAAAGATTATAAACAAATAAAGCATAAGATGAAGTAAATCTTGTATTTCAGCTGGAGCCCAAAAGTAGTATTCTCAACTATGAGGGTAAATCTGCTTTGTTTAGTTTTAATTTGTGAGAAGTCCATTGTATTTAAAAAATAATTTTAGTTTTGTAGAATTTTGATTATTAGCACAACAATTAGGCAGCTACCCCCTTTCTGTGGGTCTCAGAAAAAATGAACAGTTTTCTTGTTCAGCTTTTTGGAATAAAAATTGCAGACCAGGTAGAGCTTTCTGGGTAATTGTATTCCTTCTGTGACTTAGGGAAGGAGGAAAAAGAGATGAGAAAATACCACTTATTTTATTCTTAATGCTCTTCCCATTCGTTCAGCATTCTGATGAGCTAACAAGATTCTACAAGGAAGCTTGGGCTTCTGCTCAAGACCACTCAGGAGCAGCCACCCCGTTCATTTCCTGCACCCCTTGGAAAAATGGCACTGTGAAGTGTTCCATCTATAACTCAGTGTAAAGCATCTGTGCACAAGACCATGCTCTCTAACTCTTTCCAACCCAGCAACTATGTCCACGTGTGGACAGGCACTGGTGTCCTCAAAACTGGCTCTGTGTGCTCATCCTTGAGGACTTGCTGGTGGCTCTGTGCACAGTTGCTACGGTGGCAATGGGGTGCTTGCTCTTGTTTCATGGCTGGGTGAGGCATGATCTGGGTGAAGCTAGATAGAAGGAGCTGTCGCCACTCCCTGTTAGAGAAGGAAGGTAGTCACTGCCATTCTCTCTACAGCCCGCAATTTTAGACTTTAGGGACCAGTGACCGTGGAGGCTGCTGGTGAGCCCTCCAAAAAGAGATGTCCAAAGTCATCTCCTTATGGGCTGATTAAGGTTTCATCAGCCTGTCATGGCTGTTAGACTTTGGCCTGACCCAACTGTGGTTTGCCATCAAAGTTTCTTAGTGATAAAGCTGGACGCACCCCTGAACATTCCTACAGACAGGCGGTTGTGATGGGAAGGGCCGAGCACGATTGCTGCCTGTTATTTTACGGCTCTGTTTGCAGGCTTTCCATACAGATACATTGTGTATGCATGTCAGATATATAGAGTATTCGCCTCTTCATATTTGGTTAAAAGTAGGCCTAAAGCATCTCATTTTCTTCTCTTATTTTTTTTAATTTTTATTTATTTATTATTTATTTATATTTATTTTTGCTGTGTTGGGTTGTCGTTTCTGTGCGTGGGCTTTCTCTAGTTGTGGCGAGCGGGGGCCACTCTTTATCGCGGTGCGTGGGCCTTTCACTATCGCGGCCTCTCTTGTTGCGGAGCACAGGCTCCAGACGCGCAGGCTCAGTAGTTGTGGCTCACTGGCCTAGTTGCTCTGCGGCATGTGGGATCTTCCCAGACCAGGGCTCGAACCTATGTCCCCTGCATTGGCAGGCAGATTCTCAACCACTGCGCCACCAGGGAAGCCCCTCTTCTCTTATTTTAGAGCATGTGTACTTGATTTAACAAATACTTGAGGACTCGCTGTCACAGGCATTGAATGGCGGCATTGTGATTTCTCTCCCTAACTTATTGGAAATGGCTACTGATCAAATGTCTATTTAGGAGGCAGACGTTGTAATATGCTTTTCCTATTCTAATTTCTTGGTATAATATATTATGTTGAGAGAGTTCCTTACACTGAACCGTTCTTGAATTCTCCAAATATACCCTAGGGAGTCATGGTATGTAATTATTTTATATACTGCTGGATTCTATTTGCAAATACTTTATTTAGAATTGCCACATTTATACTAATTCAAACATATTCTATTTAGAATTTATTTTCATAAGTGAAATTAGTCTATAGCATTGGTTTGTCTGTCTTTATTGGCTTTTGGTGTTATGGCTATCTTAGTTTTGAAAATGAACTGAGAAGCTCTTCATCTTTTTTGCTGGCCTGGAATAGCAAAACAATGATCTGTTTTCATAAATCATTTCCTGAGCCTTCTACTCTGTGTATTGAGAATCACCTTTATAAATGAAAATCACAGATATTTTTCTGGTTTCCAGAATTTCTGTGAAGGCCAGAGGTACGTGAAAATGTTTTGCAAATTCTAACATGCTATGCGAATGTTAATTATTATTTTTCTAAATCCAAAGGTTGAATTTCTCTGCACACTTATAGCTGTTATTGCCTTCAAGTATCTTTTCATCATCCTTTCTCTTTTACGTACCTTGCAGGTTTTGTGTAATTGACCTGGAAATTCAGTACGTTTAAGAACTCATTTCAATATTTGGCTCTGCCATGTGCTAACTTTGTGAACTTTCTTCTAACTACTGAATATTTGATGTCTCAGTTTCTTTATCTATGAAATGGGGACAGTAGAATTTACCTCCTAAGGTTGTTGCGAATGTGAAGATACTTTGACCATTCTTCACAGTATACGTGTAATAAACATAGCTTGGTCCCTGGGACAAAGGAAGCCTGGAATAAAATGTTAGTTATTATTATTACTATTAATAATATTACTTTGGGAGACTGACTATGAATTCTTCAGGAGAGTTGAGATGGGTATATTAGATAGTTTGACTTACTGAGAAGCTTATTGATATCCTGCCTTTGGTAAGTAAAAAGGATTTCAACTCAAGTACTTCTCCCAGATGGCATTTTGATATATACTAAATACTTCTTTGTTTTAGTAAATCTGCAGGTTAGTTACTGCAACCTTAGATATTTGTGGGAAGAACTGGGTGATTTTTCAGTATTTTGATGCTCTGGGATTTGAAATGCAAAAGCACATATTTGGAACGGTCTGCTTGGACCATACTCTAAACTGTATGCATCTTTACTGAAAGAAGGGGGGAAAAGTCTTTTTTCCAACTGTGCATCCTTTCTGTCAATCTGTCTTGACTGATTTGTATTTATGACCCAGATATCTCCATAGCAGGTCCCAACAGGACAGAAAAAGAAGCAATCTGAGGGAAATTGCTTTTTTCCAGAGGTCAGTCCTACCCCTTAGTCCAGTGGGCAAGATCTGGACATATATCATGCCATGGGAATTTGGTTTTCCAGAGAAATTTGAATGAGGAATTTATTTTTATTCCCAAAATAAACCTGAAGACATGTCATACCATTTCCATGTGGTGTGCTGTCTGAGTAGCTGACTGCAAAGAGCAAACCTCAACCTTTAAGGTATTTTTTCTTAGTGAGAGTTTTACCTTAGTATCAGCCATTGTGGTTATTTCCTCATTCATAACAAGTCACCAGTGTTCTGAGTTTCCGCATCAACTGTGAACCTTGTTTTTGTTCATTCACCAGAGTGGAAAATCATAGGGTTCATGTAATTAGCAGTCTAGAAAAATCTCAACAAACAGACATTTCTTCTGTGGCCAGAAAATTCTGAGCCTATGAGACCACCCTGAGGAGTAAGTGACATCTCGGGGGACATGTGTACAGAAATGCTTGACTGCAGCAGTTCATGGGGACAGAGGGGATTGTGGTTACATAATTGCTGTTTTTCTCCAACATTTTATTTAGTTAGGAAGGCTATTTTCAAGTGGCTATAGGACCAACCAAATGATGAATTTGCATGGTTTCCATCAAAAGTAGCTAAAAATATCTATATTTTTGGCTAGGTGATAAAGCTAGCTCTTATAACTGCCCCACTCTGCACCCCAACCTTCATGTCTGCCTTAATTTGGTACATTTGGGGGGATTTTGCTAGTCACTTTGGTGATATAAGTAAAATATTAAGTTTGCAAAAACTCTTAGGCACAACACTTATTGTCAGTGGTGTGCTGGAGCCAGCTTCTATATGTCAGTACTGTTCATACTGAAGGCTGACGGTGTTCATCTCTTCCTAAACCCATGGTCAATGGCCCCGTACTACTGTAGCTCTGAAGTATAGTCTGAAGTCAGGGAGCCCAATTCCTCCATCTATGTTTTTTTTTCTCAAGATTGCTTTTGCTCTTTTTTTTTTTTTTTTTTTTTTTTGCGGTACGTGGGCCTCTCACTGTTGTGGCCTCTCCCGTTGCGGAGCACAGGCTCTGGACGCGCAGGCTCAGCGGCCATGGCTCATGGGCCCAGCCGCTCCGCGGCATGTGGGATCTTCCCGGACCAGGGCATGAACCTGTGTCCCCTGCATCGGCAGGTGGACTCTCAACCACTGCGCCACCAGGGAAGCCCTGCTTTTGCTCTTTGAGGTTTTTTGTGTTTCCATAAAAATTGTAAAATTATTTGTTCTTGCTCTGTGAAAAATGCCATTGGTAATTTGATAAGGATTGCACTGAATCTGTAGATTGCTTTGGGTAGTACTGATTCTTCCAATCAAAGAACATGGTATATCTCTCCATCTGTTTCTGTCGTCTTTGATTTCTTTCATCAGTATCTTATAGTTTTCTGCATACAGGTCTTTTGCCTCCTTAGGTAGGTTTAGTCCTAGGTATTTTATTCTTTTTTTTGCAACGGTAAATGGGATTGTTTCCTTAATTTCTCTTTCTGATCTTTTCTTGTTAGTGTATAGGAATGCAAGAGATTTCTGTGTATTAATTTTGTATCCTGCGACTTTATTAAATTCATTGATTAGCTCTAGTAGTTTTCTGGCTGCATCTTTAGGATCTTCTACATATAGTATTATGTCATCTGCAAACAGTGACGGTTTACTTCTTCTTTGTCAATTTGGACTGGCACAAAGACAGAAATATAGATCAATGGAACAGGATAGAAAGCCCAGAGATAAACCCACGCACATATGGTCACCTAATCTATGACAAAGGAGGCCAGAATATACAATGGAACAAAGACAGCCTCTTCAATAAGTGGTGCTGGGAAAACTGGACAGCTACATGTAAAGGAATGAAATTAGAACACTCCCTAACACCATACACAAAAATAAACTCAGAATAGATTAAAGACCTAAATGTAAGGCCAGACACTATAAAACTCTTAGAGGAAAACATAGGCAGAACACTCTATGACATAAATCACAGCAAGATCCTTTTGACCCACCTCCTAGAGAAATGGAAATAAAAACAAAAATAAACAAATGGGACCTAATGAAACTTAAAAGCTTTTGCACAGCAAAGGAAACCATAAACAAGATGAAAAGACAACCCTCAGAATGGGAGAAAATATTTGCAAATGAAGCAACTGACAAAGGATTCATCTCCAAAATATACAAACAGCTCATGCAGCTCAATATCAAAAAAACAAACAACCCAATCCAAAAATGGGCAGAAGACCTAAATAAACATTTATCCAAAGACCACATACAGATGGCCAACAAACACATGAAAAAATGCTCAACATCACTAATTTTTAGAGAAATGCAAATCAAAACTACAGTGAGATATCACCTCACACAGCTCAGAATGGCCATCCTCAAAAAACTACAAACAATAAATGCTGGAGAGGGTGTGGAGAAAAGGGAACCCTCTTATACTGTTGATGGGAATGTAAATTGATACAGCCACTATGGAGAACAGTATGGAGGTTCCTTGAAAAACTAAAAATAGAGTTACCATATAATCCTGCAATCCCACTCCTGGGCATATATCCAGAGAAAGCCATAATTCAAAGACATACATGCACCCCAATGTTCATTGCAGCACTATTTACAATAGCCAGGACATGGAAACAACCTAAATGTCCATCAACAGAGGAATGAATAAAGATGTGGTACATATCCACAGTGGAATATTACTCAGCCATAAAAAGAACGAAATCGGGTCATTTGTAGAGACGTGGATGGACCTAGAGACCTCCATACAGAGTGAATAAGTCAGAAAGAGAAAAACAAATATCATATATTAACGCATATATGTGGAATCTGAAAAAATGGTATAGACGATCTTATTTACAAAGCAGAAATAGAGACACAGATGTAGAGAACAAACGTATGGATACCAAGGGATGGGGTGGGATGGAATGAATTGGGAGATTGGGACTGACATATATACACTATCGATACTATGTACAAAATAGATAACTAATGAGAACGTACTGTATAGCACAGGGAACCCTACTCAATGCTCTGTGGTGACCTAAAAGGGAAGGAAATCCAAAAAAGAGGGGATATATGTATACGTATAGGTGATTCACTTTGCTGTACAATAGAAACTAACACAACATTGTAAAGCAATTATACTCCAATAAAAATTTTTTTAAAAATGGCACTATGTTGGTAGCTTGAAATTGGCCATGGTGGGAGTATTTACATAATGGAAATCAGTAGATGCTACAAATCATCCCCCCAGAGAGGTGGTTGTCAAACACTTTGTGGCACTCTGTGTCCTATCACTGTTCTCTTACTACTTGATCAATTGAGGCAGGGCTATGTTTTAAGATATATACTTCATGGGCTCTATAATCCATGAAGATATCTTCTATGACATGCCCTTCTCTGGAAAGGATGTTTTGTTCTAAAGTGGATATTTAGCTTCCTGCCACCATTTATCATTCCTTGAATAATTATACCCCAACTTCCATCCTCTGTTTGTATATAATTTATTGTTCACCATCAGCCCAGGGCTTTGGGCAGGGCCAATCTTAGCTCAGAGTTGGAGCATGTTCCTTAGACCAAAGTCCACCAGAACATTGCCTTCCTCTGGCCAGAGTAATCGGTTTAGGTGTGGGCATGTGATCCATTTGGCACTGATGAAACACGAGAGACTTTTGCTGAGACTTTCTGCTTTTTGTGCTGGAATTGAACTACAGAGATGTAGTATCTGGAGTTGCTGCTGCCATCTTGCAGAGCACAAATGTTGAGAAGTGCAGCAGCCCAGAGGAAGTGAAATTGAGGGATGGGGAACACAACTGGGTCCTGGTGACATTTTCTTTCTCTCTATGTCTTGCCTAAAATCTGCTCTTCCCATTGACTTTTCAGCTATGTGAGCCAATATTTATTTTTTTACTTAAGCCATTCATGGCTGGGTTTTCTATCACTACAACCCAAACATAATTTACTGGTATACTGGGAATTTTCCAAGTACTTTCTTCCTGATATCATAAAGAGTATTATATTAACCTTGCAGCTAGTTTAAGAAAAGCGATTCTAGGTCCCCATAACCTGGTATGTCATAGTCTACTTTATTCACTTTATAAGGGGTTAAAGGTAATTATTAGATAATATCATTTATTCATAAATATCTATTTCTCCTAATTTGAACACAAATGAAAAAGAGCCTGGAGAATCTTAAATTACGAACTCTCCATTTAATTTGCTGCCTCAGTCTTCAGAAACAGGACGTGGTTCCAAGCAAGAAAGAACATTTGGACAATCTTACAATTCGTCAGTGGTGGACACCCATGACACGTACTCTTATGATATTTGAACAGATCCCTCTAACCCAAGGAAGAGCATAGGCTTTCTGCCATTGCCCAATCTGTGTGTCATTCAGCCTCATGGGGTAAACGCCCTTCTTTGATCTACAGAGGATACTGTGTAAGTAACTACAGTGTAATTCCCCACATTCTCATTATTGGGCAAGAAAGACGAGGCTAATCCATTTGGATTCATGCCTTTTACCAAATCCCAGATTTTCCAGCATGAAGTGTGGCCTTGAGCAGTGCCTGGAATATAGTAGGTTTGCAATAAATATGTTGAATGAATGACCAACAATGAACCTAATGAACAAGTAAATAGTACCATACAGTGGGGCACCCAGGATGCAAAATAATATGTTTATATCAGCCAGCCTACTTAGATGTATTCTGAAATATTATTAAATATTTGTCTCAGCATTAAAAGTTACTAGGACACAGGGGTTTCCCTGGTGGCACAGTGGTTAAGAATCCGCCTGCCGATGCAGGAGACATGGGTTCGAGCCCTGGTCCGGGAAGATCCCACACGCCGTGGAGCAACTAAGCCCGTGCGCCACAACTACTGAGCCTGTGCTCTAGGGCCTGTGAGCCACAACTACTGAAGTGCATGCGCCTAGAGCCCGTGCTCCACAACAAGAGAAGCCACCACAATGAGAAGCCCGTGCACTGCAGCGAAGAGTAGCCCCTGCTTTCTGCAACTAGAGAAAGCTCACGTGCAACAACAAAGACCCAACACAGCCAAAAATAAATAAAATAAATTTTAAAAAAGTTACTAGGACACAGACTCTTTCTTCAGCTGAAAATTTTACTTGTGTATTGGTAAAAAATATTTTTGAATGCATCAGGTACTTTTATTGGTCAACTATTTTGCTGAAGTTGCAATTTTGCCTATTTTCATTTTTACAGGAAAAAAGATAATGTTCTTAACTCAGTGTTGCTGAAATAAATGGATGTAGCATTTTCTTTTCTCCCCCAACCCCACTCTGGACTCTCTCCTGGAACTAATGGTACTCACTCATGATTCAATCGGCCGGTTTAATTGCACTGCAGATGTAGCTTTAAAGAGGAGTTGGCAGCTTTGTCTAGTTAAAATCACAGTAATCACAGTGATCACAGTGCCAATGAAGTCAAGGTAGTGAGTTTAAACCTGAAGGAGGCAAGTAGTTTCATGCAAAGAGAAATAAGACAAAAAATCAGTGTATCATAATCAGTCATGGAAGGCAACCTCAAACCTGGCTCTTCAACTGGCAAGTCTATTTGTTTGGTTACAAATAGGCAGAGCAAGATAGTCCAACTCATTGTCACGTCTTCCTGATAAGGCTTATGAATGGCATCTGAATCTGTAGAATGGACACATTTTATGTTGCAAGAACCCACCAGTGAAGCCCAGACTAATGAAACAGACCCTTTAAATGTCCTTTAGTTACATAAGGAGTTTCTTCTGTTAGGACTTTTTGTTTCTATCCTTACATTTGAAGATCCACAAAGTCCTCAGAATCCAAAGTATTCAGTGGTCTGCAGATGTAGCAGTTACAAAAAGAACAACATCACTGTCAAGTCAATGATATTGGAGACCAGAGGTTCCCAGACTTTCTTGGTTCACAGCTCCCTTAATTTCTCAGTAATTTTTTTCATGGCGTTCTAGGCCAAAAGAAATAACATAGTTCCATTTATCAAGTCAAAACACCTTAATAATATTTATGTCCTAACAATTTAGTAGTTACTTGAAAAAAATAAAACAAATACATGGAAAGAAAAAGTATTATTTCATTATTTAATAACCACAATTACTACTGGGATGTGTGTGCCTGGTTGCACTGCATAACTTCTCAGATTTTGGAATCAGATTGGCCACCCCTTCCTCATTTCCTCTTCCACAGTAGTTTTCATGCAATAATGGCTTTTTATCACAGAAACCACTGAAAACCCAGTTTTGCAAATATATGGCATTATCAAGAGGAATGTAACACAATTTGATGTTGAAATTGTGAACTCCTTTAAACTAGCAGTTCATTCTGTGTCTAACAGATGTCAAGTAGCTCTGCATTTTCCACAGAAATGTAAAATATTCCATCACGTTATTGGGTGTTCACTGTGGCACCCTGGGTGCCTTGACACACAGCTTGAGAACCGTGGGATTAAGCAATATTAATAAGTACCCTTGGTTCATCATTAACAGAAAAAATTTTTATCATCCTTAAGTAGTTATTTTAAGAAATAATTGTGGGACTTCCTTGGTGCCTAAGACAGTGGTTAAGAATCTGCCTGTCAATACAGGGGACACGGGTTCGAGCCCTGGTCCAGGAAGATCCCACATGCTGTGGAGCAACTAAGCCCATGAACCACAACTACTGAGCCTGCGCTCTAGAGCCTGCAAGCCACAACTACTGAGCCTGCATGCCGCAACTACTGAAGCCCACACCTACAGCCCGTGCTCTGCAACAAAGAGAAACCACTGCAATGAGAAGCCCATGCACCTCAAGGAAGAGGAGCCCCTGCTCGCCACAACTAGAGAAAGCCCACACACAGCAAAGAAAACCCAATGCAGTCAAAAATAAATAAATAAATGAATAAATAAATAAATTTATTTATTTATATTAAGAAAAGAAATAACTGTGAAATGTGTTTTATTGTGATTTTCTTTGAAATCTAAATGTTTCGATCATTTGTAATACTTGCTTTGAAAAGAATTTCCAGCCCATTTGTAACTAAGGTCAAGGCAAGTTGTCATCTGTCCCCTGTACTTTTGAGAACACCACACATATTTAAACATGAATGGGTCAACTTTTGTCATTAATGTTCATGCTTTTCATAAAATACTGAATTGTGTTGAACTGGTAATTGAACTAGTTCAGATAGGACTTGAGTAGATGGAGAAGGAAAGCAGTTAAGATGTGAGAAGAACTGACCTTTCAATGGAAAGATTGGGAGTCCTCATTCATTCTTAAGATCCAACTCATGAATAATCACCCCGAGAGGCTTCCTGACTTCCTCTCACTGAAAGGAACTACTCTGTGTTGACTTGTATCATAAGTTGATCACACTGTTGGCTCACCTACTGGCCCCACTCACCCCAGAATGAGGTCCTTAGAAGCAGAGGTTCCATCCTTTGTCTTTGTTATCCAAGAAACAAACACAATACCTGACCATGAAAGAAGATGAATCACAATGTCAATAACAAGAGTCGTAGGAGTTGAAAAAACAAGTGTTAGTAGAAAACAGTACTACTAAAAAGAATTATAGAGGGCATTGGAAGGGAGGTAGTGTTAGGCTGAGTCTTTAAGGAAACATGGGAATTCACTGGAAAGCAAAGGAGGAATTCCAGGTAGTCAGAACAGTAAGTGTGAATTCCAGG
Organism: Monodon monoceros; assembly: GCF_005190385.1. NCBI lineage: Eukaryota > Metazoa > Chordata > Mammalia > Artiodactyla > Monodontidae > Monodon > Monodon monoceros. The sequence goes on along the minus strand of NW_021703782.1, from coordinate 27,350,725 downwards.
AGATGGTGATAGAAATGGAATCTTTGAAAATGTGTGAGCAGTTCTGTGGAGTGGGAGAAGAGAATGAATGTTTGGAAGTGGCAGGATCTGAGAATGGAGAAGCAGGTTTCGGCTAGATTATTAAGGGCCAGTAGGCTGTTAACAAAGCATGAGGGTTTAATCCACCAGGCAATCCATCAGGGAAGCTGATGCAGGGTTCCAAGTGGGGCAATTGGATAATCAGACCTGTACTGGAAATGGACCATTCAGGTTGCAGAGCTGGAGAGTGAATAAAGGCATGGAGATAAGTGAAATGACTTTTAGAACAGACCAGAAAGGAGAAGAGTTGGATGTCATTCATGGAGCCTGGGTTTCTCACTCCATGACCTTCATCAGACTTACAGGTGAAATGTGTTCATATAACATGACAGGGACTTTTTAAAACTTTTCATTTTGAAATAATTTTAGACTTACAGAAAAGTTATACAAATAGTAGCATGTTCCTATATATATATATATATATATATATATATATATATATATATTCACCCAGTTTTCCTTAAACTAAACATCTTCAGATCCGTAGCACAGCTATCAACACCAGGAAATCAATGTTGATAAAACACCAGTAACTAATCTATACACCTCATTTGATTTTGGTTTTTCCCATTAATGTCCTTTCTCTGGTCCTGGATCCAGGACACTGTGTTTAGTTGTTGTGTCCCCTTATCTCCTCTGGCCAGTTCCTCAGGCTTTCCTTGTCTTTCATGATGTTGGCACTTTTGAAGGGTATTGGACAACTATTTTGGAAAATGTCCTTCTATTTGGGTTTATGTGATATTTTTCTCATGATGAGAGTGATGTTGTGCATTTTTGGCAAGAATACAGGGTGATGGTGTGCCTTCTCAGTGCATCATATCAGGAGGTGCAGGATGCTGATATGTCTTAACAAAGGGGAAATTTTAGGGAGTCTTATATTTTAGTCTCTCTCCTGTCTTCTCTACTGAATTAGGTCCTTTACTCCTATTACTTCTGCTTCTTTCATGAAGAGGTTCCCTGGATTCTTCAGTATAAATTGATCTCTCCCTTCTCCTATAGCAGTGATGGAGACTGCTGACTCTTCCCAGTATACATTCTCCTTTTCCTCCTTTTAGTAATGGAACACCCCAAGGTGAAGCTGAGTTCATGGCTACCTAGCTAAGAATTACATTTTCCAGATTCCCTTGAATCTAGATGGGATCATAGACCAAGCTGGGGCCAATAGAAGGTGAGTGGAGATGATCTCTGCTCATTAGAGATAAAGTCTCTTCCTAGACTTTCTCTAGGACCTATCCTCAGCCAGGCAGAAAAGGATAACTGGAGCAGCCACCTCAGTCCATGACTAAGCCTCATACCAAGTATGGCAGAGTTGCTCATGGACTGTTTTGTAAAAGAGAAATAATGCTATTGTATTTAAGGTTTTTGTTGCAGGCACTTAGCCTATTCTCTGTCACGAGTTAAGACAGCACAACCAAGATGATGTATATTTTTCTTCTTCACATGGCTATGCTTCTATTTGCGGGTTAGGCACTGAAATTGCATAACATATTTCTTGTTATTCCCCAAGTAGGTCATTGCCATACTTTATAGATGTGAGTTTTCCAGGCGATTCCATTCTTTTTTGGATGGGAAATCATAAGCTGTTAAATAATTCTTCTGTTTCAGCTAGGTATAGGTTGGCAAATGGTAACTTTTCTTTAAAGAACTCCCCTCTCCTAAACACAAGACAGGTAGTACTAATGGATCACATCACTATGCTCCCAAGCTGGGATGCAGCATCATAATCTTTCTCAAATAAGATGCCAGGCAACCACTACTTATCTATTGGAGTTGATTCAAAAGATGTCTCCTGTTTGCCATCCCGGAACTAGAATTTTTACAGAAATACTTAAATATGTCAAGTAGAATATCAAGCTTTCCACTAGCATGTAAACAATTCCATCCCTTCACTACAAGTAGGGTAAACTATAGTTAAGTATAGATCAGATTGTAATCGAATATATGAGAGGTTTTTCTCATCTTTTCCCTTCAAGTTTTACAGAAAAGAAGCATCTCTCACCACTTTTCTTGTTTTTGAGTTCCCCTGAGGCTGGGTTTACCATTCAACTGTGGCTATCTGTTACCTCATAATTGTTTTCCCATCCCTTTTTCTCCCCTGGGGTAAGAGTTTCTGGTGAGAGGGGATTCTTTCCAACCACCATCTTGCCTAGCACCATGCTGCTTACATTGTGGACAGTTGTCAGTCGGCAGAGGCCCTTTACACTGGAATAACAAACAACTCCCAGATCTTTTGACCTAATGCAACAACTTTATTTCTTACTCAGAGGACCTTCTTCTGGAATGAGCCCAGTCACAGAGGTGCCATCTTGCCACCTGCCTCCACCATGCGGCTGTGGATGGGTGGGGAAGGGAACACAGTGGGTACCACACCAGCTCTTAGAGCCTCACGTTTCATTGGCCAAAGCAAGTCACGTGGCCATACCTCAGTTCACAGAGGCTTCAAACTTGCACTGATCCCAGAAAGAGAGGCGAACCAGGAGATTTGTGAAGAATCCTGAAGATGACCGCAGTACCCCGGAAGTATTTGTGAATGAATGCAGTCACGTCTGTCTCTTTTACTTAGCAGTTGAGATGAGAACCTAAAAGACCCACACTTTCCTCCTCCCCAGAGCTTGAAAAGAGCCAGAACAGAGAGATAGCTATGCTGAAGAGCACATTTCCAGGTCAACAATATGAATTCCCATTGTTATCTTTGTGCCCCAAATCAGAAGGGAATAGTTTTCTCTCTTCTAAAGAAAGATTCTACTCCTTGAAAAAGCTTGAAATTTGCACAAGGGCTTACATTTATTCATAAAACACTTAAGCAGTACTTCCCCCACAATTGTTTCGAATTAACTTGTTCAGTGAAGAATGTCCCTTTCCTCTTATGAAAAGCTGGATGGACTGGATCTTTACTTTTAGGAACATATTTACCATGAGTGTAATAAAGTTTTATCCATTAAATTTTAAACATTAAGTATTAATTAAACAGATAATTTACTTTTCTCACATGCTGTAGCACCAAGCCTAGAGTATACAGGTGTCCAATAAAATTTGTTGTTGGATTAATGTTTCCCTCATTAAATTTCTCCAATAACCTATCTTCCAGAACAATCTAAACACCTTGTGAGCTTAATAAAATGAAAAATAGCAGAATCCTGAAAGTTAGAAATTTGGTCAGATCTTGGAATTAATTATAAACTTCATCCTTATTTATTTCTTTCTCTATTGGCCAGGAAAACATTCTGAGACTTTTGAGACTTTACTTAATCCTTATGGTCCTTTCAAACGATTTGCTAAAATTTTCACATATTGCATTTCAGTATTAAGTGTAATAATGGTGCAAATGCTTGTTTTAATTTTGGCTTATTTTCACTCATTGTCCTTATGGCTTGGCTTGGGAAAAAAAAGATGAAACTATTCCTCGTACTTCTGGGATTTCTAGAACAGGAGAGGCTGTTGCTTTGTTGCACATCCTGTTTTCCATCACCGTGAGTGTAGCTACTCTGGAGACTGAGGGGGATGTGGTGCATCCCCATCACTGGCCCCTTCCACAGCATGATGTGCCAATAACGAACTGGGAACAGGCTTTGGCTAAACACAACCTCCATGGCATGATACACAGGACCTTCCGTGATCTGGCCCCACACTACTGTCTCTTTTATAGAGTGGGACAATAAATTTCCCAAGGGAAGCGATTGTGCCTATCCCATTCAACATTTAGTCCTTAAAACTGATGGCAGGAGTGCTTAATGAATACCTGTCGAATGAGGGAAACTACCATAGTCTGGGCATACAACTTGCTCTCTCCTGCTTCCATGCCTTTCTACAGCTGTCCCTCAACTTGGAAAATCCGAGCTCTTCTTTCAAGGCTGGGCTCAGCCATCACTGCCCCTGTGCTCTTTCTCTAACCTCTTGCACAAAGCTGATTGCCTCTTTACTTCTGTGATGCTTTGGTCATGCCTCCAGTATACACTATGGTTCGACACTTGTCTGTCTCACTCACAGACAGTATACGGCTCTTTATGGTAGGATATTGTCCTCTTCATCTCCTTATTCCAGAAGCTGGTTAAACTGCCTGGCATAGAGCCTGTGCATTGAGGGCTTTGGGTTATAGCCACTTACCCTATACCCTCATTAATTAGGGTTAGGATCATACAATCAAAGAGTCATGTCGATAGCAGACATCTAATAAATGCTTGCTGACATGAAATGAGAAGCAAGCACAAGATCTGGTGGACCTGTATTTCAGGTCTTAAGACCAATGTGATTGCCTTAGCTCTGCATTGCTAAAGGCAAAGGCCTGTACCCATCTTGCAAGGCATCTATCAACTTCACCAACTGAGGGGGATTCTCCTTCCCTGTTCTTAATGTTTTCTTCCACATAGAGGGAGCTCAGTTAGTATAATACTCCTGGTTTCTCTCTGCCTTTTTATTTACTCCGTACAGGGATGTGGGACTTAGATTTTGGTTACATTTAGGAAAAACACAATACATTGGGCTTGCTCATTTCGGCCCCCCTCCCTTTTCTTTTAGATGTCCACGGGAAGCGTGTGTTTTCCTGTACTTCTCCACATCATAGGTTTTGCCCACACTGGGAGTCCCACCGTCATACAATACCCGCTGTGACTAGGTGATAAATTCTGCCTAACTCTGGGGTTTAGAGAGTAAGATTGTGAGGATAGAAGACGTGAAACTGCATTCTCCATCATCAGCTTTATCAGAATAAATGTGATGTTTCAGTCCCCAGTTCCCATACATTTGGGGGTATTTTTTTCTCAATGTGTTTACATCTTGGCTAGGGAAGAAGGCTGCTGTTTACTATTTCTCCTCGAAAGACCCAAACAGCTTCCGTAGGGTGACGGGGGTGGGGGGTGTGTGTGTGAGGGTTTCAGTAGACAAGACTGAATCCATGATCCATCTTGAAGCTGCCAGCTCAGGGTGGTCCTACACACGCGGCTGGGGGTGAAGGTGGGAGGTCCTCCAGGGACTTTACTCTTGGGTGTGCTTTATTTTTATGCTGATTGCTGGCTTCTACCACACAAGAACACCCTGCCCCAGGCAATAACTCAGGCCTCAAAACTATTTCTCACTTCTCCCTGCCCTTGGAGAAACAAGGCTCCGATTCCTCCCAAAACCCCTAAGAAAAAAATATATTCTGATCCACTCATTCACACTCAAGAATTAGAGCCTGAAGAAGTGAATTAGATGTATTATTAATCCCAGGGATATTTATAACTTCACACGACACTTAGAAGGCAGAAATACATTTATCCAAAGATTCAAACCAAAGAAGTAACCAGCTGGGAGTTTTTCTTTCCTCGCTGGACTCCAGGCCTCTCCATGTGGTCTCTCCATGTGGCCTGCCCAGCATGGTGACTTCAGGGTGGCTGGACCCGTTGCCTGGCAGTTCAGGGCTCAAGAGCAAGAGCCTCACACTTCAATGCATCCCAAGTTGGCATGGGCTCTGCCCATCACAGGGACTGCGTGGAGGCTGCAAAGCTTCTTGTGCCTTAACCTCAGAAGCCCCAGAGCATTACTTCTGCCGTATTCTGTTGGTCAAGCAGTTTACTAAAACCAGCCCAGATTCAAGGGGGGGATAATTAGACTCCACTCCTCTGTGCATTAATCAAGTGCCTAGTTAAGATGATTAAAGCCTCGGAAAATATCTTTTAAAAATTAAAACGTATGGAACAATACATGTAGCTGAATTAAATTTCCACTTCTTAAAAATATCATTCTGAATCATTATCGTCTTTTATGAAGTCAGTCGTTGGGGTAGTGTGGCATTCTTTTGTTCCACTTAAATTAGATGTAGCCATGTGACTTGCTTTGGCCAGAAAATTGTAAGCAAAAGTGACATATGTCATTTCCAGACAGAAGCTTTAAGACCCAATGCATGATTCACCATCATTCCCCCTATTCCTATTCGCAGCTATCTTTTTAAAGCACCCATCTTCTTTAAGCTTTTAATCTTGTACAGGCAGACTCCGGAGATATTGCGGGTTTGCCTCCAGACCACCACAATAAAGCAAATATTGCAATAAACCGAGTCACACAAATTTTTTAGTTTCCCAGTGCATATAAAAGTTATGTTTACACTATACTGTCACGTATTAAATGTGCAACAGCATTGTGTCTAAAGAAAACAATGTACATATCGTAATTAAAAAATACCTTACTACCAAAAAAATGCTAACCATCATCTGAGCCTTCAGTGAGTCATAGTAACATCAATCACTGATCACAGATCTCCATAACAAATATAACAATAATGAAAAAGTGAAATATTGCCAGAATTACCAAACAGTGACATAGATACACAAAGTGAGCAAATGCTGCTGTAAGAATGGTGTCGATAGACTTGCTCAATGCAGGGATGCCACAAACCTTCAATTTATAAAAAAAACAATATCTGTGAAATGCAATAAAGCGACATGCAATAAAATGAAATATATGCCGGTATTTATGAAAATATCTCAAACTTCCAGGCAGTCTACATTTTCCTAAGTAGTCTTCTAGGCAATTCAGTTTTTATTTGTTTGTTTAAATGAGCATAGATTTTTTTTTTTTTTTTATCTTGAATTCAAAGGGGGACAAACAGCTTACTCACCTGAAACCAAGTGAGAAGAGCTTTCTTCTGGTTCTCATGCCATATGTCAATGAATTGAACACAGCTACCACTAAAAGACATTTTTGTTGCAAGTGGATGAGAACTAACCAGTCTATGTTTAACCTGCAGTATGGGGAACTGAGAGATACAGAGAGCCACAGAGAATGAGTCCCCACCTAACCCTTCCAATTGCTAATTTAATTGGCCTGTGTGTGCCTGGAGGTTTCCTCTCCTTGGACAATATGTCAACTTTAATAATACACTAGCCAGGTATTTTACCAGCAAAAGCAAATTTATTCAGGAATAGTCAGAGGAATTGCAATTTGAGATATTCGAACTATGGTAGACCATAGGCAAACCAGAGAACAAAGAAGGAGAGCTTGCTTTTAAAGGGAAAGGGGGGAGTTGGGAGGAGCTGTAATAACCAAAGAGTCTGTTGCAGGAAGCTGGGAATCCAAAGTATAGAGGCTTCTTATTGGGCTGCTACAGTCTCTGATTGCCTGGGCTGTCCTGAGACAGAGAGAGGTTTTCTTCCTTCTGCTGGATAGTAAAGTAGGTTCACCTTCCTGTCAGAGGTGCAGGTGCATGTCTCTTCCTGTCTGTAGTAATTGACGATACATGGCAGGGCATGAGAGTTCCCTCTACATGCCTGTGTCAACTCCAATTTTATCTGAGGTTTCTTTAGTTAATTCCACAGAGGGCAGGTTACTGCTGTGTAACCTGGACTAGGGCAGGCCTGGGGTTTGCTTCTACAATATTGATCCCTTCTTATGTGTGATGATAGGTTTATCCATTTGAAATGTTCGTGGTTCTCTGAATGTTTTCTCCTTATGATCATGTCTGCAATACTTGTTTACAGTTGCACTTCCCTTTAGAATGCAAACTCTGTGAAGGCAGAGACAGTTTTTGCCTTGCTCAGCACTTAGCACAGTGCCTGGCCCAGAACATGGACAAATTACATTGTTGTCAAATGAAAGACTGAAGCCAGTATCATTTTAACAACAAGGTCTTGTGAAACCTGGCAGAGCTGCAGGAGGTCACAGAGAAACCATGGACTGACAACTATTAAAGATTATTAAATATTTTTTAAATACTCTACTGTAGAGGAGTCTTTAAAATGATTTCACTACTATATTTTTATTATCTGATGCATGTGAAATGCAATAAAGTGACATGCAATAAAATGAAGTATATGCCATTATACCATTTCTGTAGCATATAGAAAATGACACGGACATTCATTTATTTTCTTATTTTGACCTTATGTCCATTATTTATTTCTTGAGAACTATTAAGAAAGAAGAACTGCCTATACCCTTCCTAGTCCCTACCCTGAACTTTATATATGAATAAAAACATTGTAGTCTTTAGGCTACAGGACCCCCAACCTCTATTCCTTCCACAGCTCAGGGAGCTTCTCTTTATAATAATACTCCATCTGCCAGGCCTGTCCATTCTACATGCCTGGAGTCTATGTGATATCTATGGGTTGATAGTTGTGATGGATATCTAGTGTCTCATTTGTTCAGCTCTTTTCCCTTTCTTTACAGAAGAGCTGCTATTACCTTTTCAGCCTTACGGTTCAAGTGGGGACTTCCAAAATTTTACTCAACCTCATATCTTGGGCCAGAGTCCATTGACTGACAAAGTACCCTGACTAACACTGAGGCAATTATAGCACCCCCCCCCAACACATCTGGCCATGGTTGATTGGTTCAGGGGTGAGCACCTGACCTAATCCTGGCCCATCAGTGTCCTACCCTGGGGATTTTTTTTTAGGTGCAACTGGAGCAAAAGATTTAATTGCTATGTGATGGTGATGATGAGAGGTCAGAGAAACCCAACCTTTTTAAAGCTGAAATACAGATAGAAGTAGAAAAGAGAGAAATGGAGCAAAAATCTTGGCAGGGTTCTAGTTCATTGAGCCCTACCTGCTTCTCTGTTCCGTCTATGGCTTGGTAATTCAATTCTCTTGTACAGTCCGTGAGATAAATTCCCCCATTCTTCCTGAGCTGAATTGACTCCTGTGACTTACAACCAAAAGACTCGATCAATCCAGTGGTTTCCTTTGCCCTTCCCATCCCCCCACTGACTTCCTTTCTCTGGATATATGACCAGGAATATCTGAGAATTTCTCGATTTTGAAATAAAAGTTTTGATTCTCACAGCATATCATAAGGGATTGTGAATGAAATCATTGTGGAAAGAGTCTCAGGTCATGGAGAATGGGTCTGTTCTCCTCCCTCCCTCCCTTTGTTGCCCATGTAATCCAGGGTTACCTAAAATACTTTTTCTTCTCTTAAAGGGGAGAAAAGTCTCTCAAACTCATGACTCCACTATATCCCTGTATTTATAATGTGTCTGTGTCTGGTGTCCAACGATCTGGGGTATCGTGCCCCGCTTCTCCAGTAAATAACTCTTTTTAGGTTCGACAACTTTAAAAAATTACAATTTTAGAAGCAGTCATAGTTCCTAGGGTAATGCTATATATTCTGTGATTACTTCTTGGTATCTTTCTGCTCATTAAACAACTAAGAAATTTTCACCTCTTATGAAGTTCTAGAAAATTCTTGCCAAATACACCTATGCATCCCTTCCCGGGATGAACTTGACGGAGGACTGAGACGGGGATCAACACTCTTGTCCTGCCATCATACTCACTGGCCTGTGCAAGACTTATGGCGACTAATATTGGGCTTCAAACAAATCAGCAACAGGACTAAGAGAAGTCTGGCTGTCCCCTACTTTGGGCAGGTTTTAGTGGGAATCAGTCACGGGGGTGAACTTCAGTTTGCACCACAGGACCACCATGCCTGAGTGTTTTTGGAATGAGATGCGGTTAACTGAGGGTAAGAGCAGCTCAATTCAGTGTAGCTGGGGCAAGGCTGGCCTGCATAATGGTTTCCGGGGCTAAGAAGTTGCCAACCCTGCTCATAAGAACTTGACTTCTACCTTCCAATATGCAAATGATTATGTCCCCACCCTTGTTTCTCTCTTTCTTTTGTTTCTCTTTTGTTCCTACTTTCATGCCATTATGTTGGAGTGTTTATGTTCTTATAAGCTAATTGAAATCCTTTTTGGAACAATGCAAGTATAAACACATACGTACATATGTGAGTGTTTTTATGAAGTAAATACCGATCAGTATTCTTTGTGGTCTTCAGGACTGAAAAAAAGGAAGAGTATTGAAATTAAAGCGTGAGAGGATTTGGTGGAACACAAGAAAGAATTCCATGCTCTTTGAGAGACTAAGCTCATGAGAAACTTTAAGAACACTGTTGTCCCGAATGGTTGGTGACGTTTGTCTGGAACACACTGTGTGATTGCTCAAAGTCACTTGTGGCTGCTCAGTTTTTTTGAGATACAGTCATTCACATCTTTTTGACCAAATTCCAAATATCCTCAGGGTAAATAAGTACCATCTTGAACACTGCAAGTTCTGCCCACAACCCTACTGTCCAAGACATAAGGCAAAGGCGCTACCACCCTAGGAAGGGCATTGAAGGGCAGAATACAGCAAATACACACCCCATCCCAGCACACAAGACCTCAAAGTAGAGAGGATAACCAAGAAGAAACTCAAGTGATAAGGAGCTTGGAGAAAGGGAAGATGGGAGAGGAGAGTGAGAAACAGATGAAAGAGATGCTACATCCTTCCCTTAGGAGTGTGCTGCTTCTGATGCCCCGCGGGTGGCCACGTGCAGTGGCACAGGTTGTTGACTGCGTCAGTGCACTCTGCCAAAAGGGAAAGGAGGGTGAACTTGAGACTGCGTTTAGCTCTCTGAGCCGTGTGCCTTGTTATGGGGCTGACTCTGCTGGCAGGAAGGAAAAGCAGTTTTCCAAATTATATAGAAACATTATGAAGCAGTGACCTTGAGTGCAACCCTCTTTACTTACACATTTCTGCCTTTAAATAATCTCTAGTCTTGGCTTTCATAACTATTTTTTAAAAATTGCATACTATGCTTTTTAAAAACAATGGCTGTTACATGGCTTTAACATCATAAAAGCAATGCATAAATCTTCAAAGTGTAGTGTGGTAGAAAGAATATAGGTTTTTGGAGTTGAACAGATGTTACTTCAAATCTTGGTTCTCTGGTTTACTAGTTTGTCATCTTGGACAAATTGGCTAATCTCTCTGTACCTCAATTTTCTTACCTGTAAAGTAGGAATAAAACTTGCCTTGCCTACTGTCTTGGGGATGAGGGATAATATACACAAAGAGTCTACCACTGTGCTTGGCACACCCTTACTCAATAAACAGGAGCTACTATTATATAAAATCTGGAAATCGTAGAAAGAAGATGTGGGAGCAAAGACGGTGCTTAATCTTTCCATCCAGTCATAATCGATTTTAATATTTTAGTGTATTTTCTTTTAGCTTTTTCTCTGTGCACTTTTGTTGTTTGTGTATAATTGAGATCACAGTGTGGGTCTGTGTGTGTGTGTTTATACTGTTTTGTCACAGAACGAGTCATAGCATTTTCTTATATTCTTAGAAACACTTCACAAATGTCATTTTTAATTGCTGCATAGCAGGCATCTTGCGGCTATACAGAGTTTTACTTAACCAACCCCCTATTGTTGGCCCTTTGAGTTGTTTCCAGATTTTTTCACAATTATAAATCCCATGCCTACTTTTAACTGCTTACAGGTTGCCAACCCCTTAGCATTGCTGTTGTGTGGAAGGAATGCAGGATAATTTATAATCCAAGCACCAGACCAATGTTTAGATTAAGAATTTACCCCCCAAAAAAGGCAGGGAATAAACGGCCAGAAAAGACCCCAATCATCCTTATGGTGGTTGACCCAGAAGATGAAATCTTCTAGGTGATAGAACAAAGAACCAAACCAGTGAGGCAGATAGAAACGAGAAGCAGAAATAGGACATTCAGTGCAAACTCTTCAGGGCAATTAAAGTCGTGCCAGCAGAGCTCACACTGGTTGCTGAACAGACTCAAAGCAAATTAAGCAATCACATGTAGTAAGCACAGACCAAGGGAACAGCCACAGGAAGTTTTTTTCAGGAGTGAGATGGAAGAGATGTTACAGCTCTCGCTAGCACTCTCACAGAAAATGGCATTTAAAACAGCTCAAGCACAGCTACCTGAGAGCGTGGCCAGGCCTCCAGTCCCTTTCACATCACAGCTACTGCCCCTGGAGTGCCTGCCTGCCTGGTGTGTCACAGCAGGTTTCCATACTCCTCCCAGCAGCCCCAGCAGTTTGTACGATGTTTTACAGATAAGAAAACTGAGGCTTAAAGAGATTAAACAACACACCCAGAGGGTAAGCGTCTAGTTGGTAACAGGGCTGGGCCTCATCCAATTCAAAGCACCTGCTGCTCCCAGCGTGGCCCTCTCTTCCCACCCCCAGGCCCAGGAGTTCATGCTGGTAGCGTGACATTGGCCATAATCATAGGAGAATGTGCATATAAATACAAAAAAACCCCAGAAGATCTCCAAAAAATTGTTAATAGTGGTAATCTCTGAGTGGTGGTATTTTGGTGTTATTTTTCTTTTAATGAAGTTCTATGTTTTCCAAGTTTTCTGAATTATAATTGGAAAAAAAGTCTGACATTGGCCACAGAGGGGATTTACATCATGGGAGGAAATGCTACAAATCAGGGCTTTTGCTGCTGTCGGGAGCCGGCTGTTCACCACTGCACTCCTGCCATCCTACTAATTTGATGTGTCCATCAAATCAATGCAAGCTTTCTTTTCTTTTTTAATGAGGAAAAGGAATAAGACAGAAACGAAGGCTTTGTCTATCCAGTGGCAAGACACCAACCTGATTACATCAAATCAAACAACTGATAAACTCAATTCCTAACCATTAAGATCACTGTCAGGTTGAATTCACTGTCTAGGTCAGTGGGAATCAAAGTGTGGTCTTCAGATCAGGAGCATCACCGTCACCATCACCTGGGAACTGCTTATAAATTATTATTTTAAAATTTAGATATAGTATCAGGTTAACTGGTTAAATAGTGGGAAATTCGGTTAACCGATTTGGTGTCCACTATACTGAACTACAAGTTTCAGCCACCATGTGGCTGAACTGAAGGGCTGTTATAGCCAAAGCCAAAGGGAGGCTGGAAGAGACAGAACTTCTAGAATCTTCAGATATACTAGTGTATGTGAAGTCCTTGTAAATGATAAAACAGTTGAAATCTATTCAACCACTCCATCAGCAGACATCTATTCAATATTTTATGTCCTGGACATTGCCTTGAGTGCTGAGGATCAAAAGTCGGCAGGTCTGGGCTTCCCTGGTGGCGCAGTGGTTGGGAGTCCGCCTGCCGATGCAGGGGGCACGGGTTCGTGCCCCGGTCTGGGAGGATCCCACATGCCGCGGAGCAGCTGGGCCCGTGAGCCATGGCTCCTGGGCCTGCGGGTCCGGAGCCTGTGCTCCGCAGCGGGAGAGGCAATAGCAGTGAGAGGCCCACGTACCGCAAAAAAGTAAAAAAAAAAAAAAAAAAAAAAAAAAGTCGGCAGGTCACCTCTTGAAGCTTCAGGAGCTCACGGCTATGTGGTGAGGGCAGCCGTGTTAGAATGTGAGTTGCATAGTTGCAGGATGAATAAAGAACTCTGGGAGCAGAAGAGGAGGCCACTAACTTGTCTGTGTGCAACTGGTGCTGGATGGTGGGATATTATACAAATATCACAAAAGCCTGCCCTGGTCTCCTCCATCTTTACGTATTTCTCTGTGGATCACAAATACCTGTCATCAACTACTAATAAGGCTGATAGCCAGCACACTGTTTTATTCCGCTCTTGGAAACATTGAAACACACCCAGCAGCACCTCTATTAAAACAGAGAATTCACGTGCAAGATAAAGGAAGCGGAGCTGGAGCCACTGATGTTTTTCTTGGAAAGAGCCCTCATTTGGATGGCAGGGTGGGGGAGGTGGAATTTCAGAAGACACATTTTCCAAAGCTAACGTCTACGTCAGGGAGGGGGAGACTGTGTTTCCTTTGTCTTCACGTTGTCATTTTGGAGTGGCAAACCTTTTCCCCATCAGTGAACATAAAGCACACGATCTCTCCACACAGTGCATCACTGCCTTGCTTTTCTCACTCAACCAGAAAGGCCTCTGACAAGAGCCCAGAGCTCATGGCAAAATCTTGGGGTAGAAGTAACCAGTCTAAGGAATATCAGAATAGTATTCCCATGGTTAGTCAAAATATACATATACACACAGCATACGTACAATTATGTCATTTAGATTGTCTGCATTAGTGGCTCCATTTGAGAAAGAATGTAGGGGAAATAACTCCTCTCAGGTTCCATTTGTGGAAAGAAAAATGTTAAACTTCATCTACAGCAGAACATGCTATTCCTCTTAAGTACGTACCGTGGAGACAGTAAACGTTCATAAACCATTCGTAGCAGAAACCAGAAAAGTGATATAGAGCTCACTCTTAGGTTTTACAATTATTTATAAAGTAGTTTATAAAGATAGAGATTGCAGTTAATGAATTTAGAAGAACCATGGAAATAGCATATGCAAATTGTAGTAATACATCAGGGTAGAGCAAAGACTAGAGTCTGTTTAACAAAAACGGTATGGACACAATCAACAAAATATCTTTGCGTTTGGCAGTCTGATCATCACCTCAAAAGATCAACTCCGGGGCTTCCCTGGTGGCGCAGTGGTTGAGAGTCCGCCTGCCGATGCAGGGGACGCGGGTTCGGGCCCCGGTCCGGGAAGATCCCACATGCCGTGGAGCGGCTGGGCCCGTGAGCCATGGCCGCTGAGCCTGCGCTTCTGGAGCCTGTGCTCCGCAACGGGAGAGGCCACAGCAGTGAGAGGCCCGCGTAAGATCAACTCCCTGGGTGATCCTTCTGTCACAATGGCTGACTGAGCACAAAAATCAAGACTTTTGCTGCTACTGCCGTTACTCTCAAGGAATATCACAGTCATGGAATCATGACTCTCTCCATCACACACACACACACACACACACACACACACACACTGCTTATCTTTTTCCACCAGTAGATTCCTGGTGATGAAGTAAATCAGGGGTGCCCAACCCCCAGACCACGGACCACTACCGGTAGTGGTCCATGGCTTGTTAGGAAGCAGGCCCCACAGCAGGAGGTGAGCGGTGGGTGAGTGAGCAAAGCTTCATCTGTATTTACAGCCACTCCCCATTACTCGCATTACCGCCTGAGCTCCTCCTCCTGTCAGATCAGCAGCGGCATTAGATTCTCATAGGAGCGTGAACCTTACTGTGAACTGCGCATGTGAGGGATCTAGGCTGCAGCGCTCCTTATGAGAATCTGATGCCTGATGATCTGAGGTGGAGCTGAGGTGTGATGCTAGCGCTGGGGAGCGGCTGCAAATACAGATTATCATTAGCAGAGAGGTTTGACTGCACAGAGAGCATAATAAATCAATTGCTTGCAGACTCATCTCAAAACCCAATCAGTGAGTGGCAAGTGAGAACTAAGCTGCATCTGGTGGCAGGCTTTAAGTCAGAATTTTAGTCCATGCATGGCCAGCCCATTATTTTATTTACCACTTCCGTCCGCGCCTCTTCCCTGCACGGTGCATTTGTCTCAGTCACAGTTTTGGTAAGCCCGCAAGCTAACCCTAGCCATGAGTAAAATCAAATGTTGCTGGAGAGCTTCCTTGAAAAGGGGGAAAGACCCAATGATGACAGCAGAAGACTCTAAGACTGCCAACAAAAGGAAAGCTGCATTTAAAAGAAAATACCAAGAGTCCTACTTAAATTACGGTTTCATTGACACAGGTGATTCACGTTCTCCAAGCCCGCTTTGTATAATATGTGGTGACTGACTATCCAATGAAGCCATGAAACCTTCAAAACTGCTTGGCCACATGGAGACCAAACACCCTACATTAAAAGACAAACCTTCGGAGTTTTTCAAAAGAAAAAAATGTGAACACGAAGAACAGAAGCAATTACTGAAGGCCATCACTTCATCAAATGTGCCTGCACTGAGAGCATGATTCTTAGTGGCTAATTGCATTGCTAAAGCTAAGAAGCCCTTTACTATTGGTGAAGCGTTGATCCTGCCTGCCGCTAAGGACATTTGTCGTGAACCTTTAGGAGAGGCTGCAGTCCAAAAGGTGGCACGTGTTGCTCTTTCAGCTACCGCCATAACTAGGTGAATTGATGAAATAGCAGAGGGTATTGAGGCACAATTGTTAGAGAGGATTAATGAGTTGCCGTGGTATGCAATCCAGGTTGACGAGTCTCCCAGTGTTGACAACAAGGCGACAATGCTTGTTTCTGTGCCATATATTTTTCAGGAGGATGTGCATGAGGTTATGTTATGTGCACTTTTGTTGCCAACCAACACCACAGCTACAGAACTATCCAAGTCTTTGAATGATTACATATAGGAAAACTGAACTGGTCATTTTGTGTTGGTATATGCACAGACGGAGTGTCTGCCGTGACTGGACGGCTTTCTGGTTTCACTACTCAGGTCAAAGAGGTCGCTTCTGAATGTGAGTCTATGCACTGTGTCATCCATAGAGAAATGCTGGCTAGACGAAAAATGTCACCTGAACTTAACAAAGTTTTGCAGGATTGATTAAAATTATCAACCACATTAAAGTACATGCCCTTAACTCATGTCTGTTCACGCAGCTCTGTGAGGAGATGGACACAGAGCACACACGCCTTCTCTTACACACAGGAGTGAGATGGCTTTCTAATGGTAGATCACTGACCAGAGTTTCTGAGTTACGAGAGCTGCTCCAGAGATTTCTTTTAGAAAAACAGTCACCACTGGCACCACATTTCAGTGACACAGAATGGGTTGCAAAACTTGTTTACTTTTGTGACATATTCAACCTGCTCAAAGAACTCAATCTGTCACTTCAGGGGAGAACGACAACTGTGTTCAAGCCAGCAGATAAAGTGGCTGCATTCAAAGCCAAACTGGAATTATGGGGACGAGTGAACATTGGGATTTTTGACATGTTTCAAACATTAGCAGAGATTTTGAAAGAGACTGAGCCGGGGCCTTCTTTCTCCCAGCTGGTGCATGATCACCTATCTCAGCTTTCAAAAGAGCGTGAGTATTATTTCCCAACCACAAAAGACCCCCAAACTGGGAAGGAATGTATCCGCAACCCATTTGTGAGTAGCCTGTTGAATCAACTTTGTCCGTGCCAGAAGAGGATAAAACTGCTTGAGATCGC
This sequence comes from Monodon monoceros, assembly GCF_005190385.1. NCBI lineage: Eukaryota > Metazoa > Chordata > Mammalia > Artiodactyla > Monodontidae > Monodon > Monodon monoceros. The sequence continues at coordinate 27,333,871 of NW_021703782.1, read as the reverse complement.
AAATGACGGTGGCCTTAAAAGTGTGTTTGAGACAATTTCAAATCTCCATACGCTCTGGATTAAAGTCAAAGTAGAATATCCTGAGATTGCCACAAAAGCACTGAGAAGCCTGCTTCCATTTCCAACATCCTATCTTTGTGAAGCAGGGTTTTCTGCAGTGACAGCAACCAAAACAAGATCACGGAGTAGACGGGACATAGGCAAAACACTTCGGGTGTCACTATCCCCCATCACCCCCAGATGGGACCATCTAGGGGCAGGAAAACAAGCTCGGGGCTCCCACTGATTCTGCATTATGGTGAGTTGTATGATTATTTCATAATATATTACAATATAATAATAATAGAAATAAAGTGCACAATAAATGTAATGTGCTTGAATCATCCAGAAACCATCCTCCCCCCGCCCCCCATCATGGAAAAATTGTCTTCCACGAAACTGGTCCCTGGTGCCAGAAAGGTTGGGGACTGCTGAAGTGAATGACAAAAGAAACAGATGGCTTTCCATAAGCCACATTGAGCTTGCAACTCATAAACATGACAATTTGAACCAGAAATTACAGAGGAAAAGGTAGATGGAAAGTCCTACACTATCCCTTTTCCACAATTTCTTTATTTCCCCACCTCTGGTCTCCTAAAGCTGAGAATTACTCTTCCAAATCTTTCTGAAGTTGATCTTCCACGTGGGTAAATGTGCCCCAGTGGGTGGGCTCTGGGGAGGTGTTTTCACTCATCCATGGTTCCAAGGCACTCGTGTATAGACCTTAGGCTCTAGAAGCAGACAGTCCTCAGTTTTAAGTTAGGTTGAACGTAAGTCTGTGCCCAGAAGCCTTGTGTGCCATTGCACTTGATCATTCTTGTTGAGGGAGCTTGGATTTGTCCAGGAGTCTGATTTATGCCCACCCAACTTTATTTTCCTATTTTTTCACTAAATAATTGCAAGCTCTTTATAACAAATTCTTCTTGCTCAATCTTTGCATGAAACCATAAGAATGAACAACACAAAGGCTCTCTATAGACATGTTTCACATTACAAAGTGATTTAGGACTCTACAAAGGATGCAAAATATGCAAAGCAGCCCCCTGCTCCTTGGGAGGAAAAGGATTATTATTGGATATTCCCTATTGTCATGAAGTATGATAATAGTGCCCAAAGGGAGCCACAGCCCCAGAGAAGCTGACTGCCTGCAGTTGAGCTGTCTATGCCCCAAGCAAAGAGAATGCGCCACCACCAGTCACCACCATGGCTTCCTGTACCCCACTACACTGGGAAACTGGGTGACATTCGAAGCCTCCATCTCTACCAATTCCTTAAATGTTAGGTCCCTATTTAGGAGCATCTGCCATTTACTCACTCCAGTCTCCTGTTGGCTCCTAGGAACCAAAATGTCTCAGGGAGGAGATTCCTTCCTTTTATGGAACATTCTTTACGTGATGTCATGGGGGTCGGTAATTTATGTCATTTAAATGTCCCAGCAACTCTGTGAGTTGGATATGATCATTTTACGAAAGAAAAACGTGGCTCAAAGAGGCAAAATTAGGAGCTAGTAAGGAAGAGGAGGAACCAGGATCCCAAATGCAGATCTGCCTGATTCCAAAGGCCCTGCTTGTCTCCTACCACATGATGACTCTCTCATCTTTGTCACATTCCTTCCCGTATCTCTTGCTCCTAAACCTGACACATACTAGACCCTTAATAAATACTTATCAAAATAAAGCCTGTTAAAAATCAGAAATGAGTAAGCTAAGTGAGATAGAATCATGAACCCAGATTTAACCTATAAATCATCTTCAGCCAGAAGATATACATGCCAGTGAATTTTTAAGTGCTGTGAAGGCTTCAAGACCAAACTTTGTTGGTTTCCTGGTTGGGTTTAGATATTTTAAAATGAAGTTTAAAACACTTACTTCCATAGTCTAAGTTAGATCAATCTTTGGAGAACTAAGAGTTGGGTTGCCACAAATAGGTAAGAATACCTACCCACTAGGAGCCACACCCAATCACATCTTCAAGACTGGTCACTGTCTGAAATTACCTTGTCTATTTGTTTGATTACTTGTTTATTGTCTCTCTCCCAAATGTCATCTGCCAGTCTACACACAGGGCCTAGTACGGTGCCAGGTACATTATCATTCTACCATAGATAATGATTGAGATTGTACCTGATACAATAACAAACAAGAAGATGGGTGTCTCCGTGCTCAGAGAAGGCACAACCAGACACAGAACAACCCACTACACTCACGCTATGAGGCTAAATCTTTCCTCACCCCACAGGAATGCCATCATCATTCAAAGTGATCAAGCCTGTACCAGTTTGGAAAGAATCTTAACATCTTACTTCTCCTTGTTGGCCATTTTTATTGCCAGTGAAGATTGCAAAAAGCAGGCAAAGCCCCAGAAGTCTCTCCTAACCTATCTTCTACTCTCCATGTCTTCAGTTTCTTAACTGTGGCTAATAAAGGAAAGAAATTATGTTTGTGGAATGGAAGATGAATCTGTCTCTACTTTTCACTCAACATATATATTATGCACATACTGTGTGCCAGGCACTGTTCTAGGCGTTAGGAATACAGAATTCAGCAAAATCTGGACTCCTGCTCATGACGCTTACATGCCAGTTGACAGGAGATAGACAATAAACAAAAAACAAGGGTATAATACGACAGTGTAACTGAGGAGGACCCTATGGAGGCAGACCCCTCCCGCCATATCCTCTGCCTTAATTCCTCTCTGAAGTACCTAGCTGGTAGTATCTGATGCACATTCCCTGAGTTGTTTTGCGGATGTTAAAACCACCACCAAATGGAAGATGTTAAATACTTGATGACCAGGAGCATGTAGCCCCCAGTCCTACTGGAGCCTGAGGATTCATAACGTTAACCCCTGTGACATTACCCTGTTACCTCACCATCAATCAATCAGAAAATTTTGCACAAGCTGATCACATACCCTGCGACTCCCCTCCCTCACCTGGCCTTTAAAAATGCCTCCCTGGGGCTTCCCTGGTGGCGCAGTTGTTGAGAGTCCGCCTGCCGATGCAGGGGACACGGGTTCGTGCCGAGGTCCGGGAAGATCCCACATGCCGCGGAGCGGCTGGGCCCGTGAGCCATGGCCGCTGAGCCTGCGCGTCCGGAGCCTGTGCTCCACGACGGGAGAGGCCACAACAGTGAGAGGCCCACGTACCGCAAAGAAACAAAAACAAGAACAAGCAAAAAAACAAAAACAAACAAAAAATGTCTCCCTGAAACCCATTGGAGAGTTTGAGTTTTCTGAATACTAGCTGCCCTAGAGTCCTTGTCTGGCACCTTACCACAAATGCTGCACTTTCCTTCACCACAACCCGGTGTCAGTAGATTGGCTTTACTGTGCGCAAGTGGACTCAAGTTTGGTTGGTAAAAACAGGAAGCGGTGAGAGGAAAAATCACAAATAGAGGAAGGGGACTGAGAGGGTACGGAGAGGAGTGGGGGAACACTATTTTATCTGGAGGGGTCAGGAAAACAGCTCATGTAGTTGGTTAGGCCTAGGATCTAGACCATTTTGGGGGACCAGGGGGACCTAAGGAAACTCTTGTGGCAGAAACAGTTGAGGGTCCAGGTTTGGCTCAAGAACAATGGGCCAGTGGAAGGGAGTCTGAGCATGCATCATGGTGTCAGCCACTCGGCTGTCCTCAGCGTAGCCCCAGGGACCATTGCTGGGTCCTGGGAGGAGAGGCTGTGATAATGCCCTAAGCTCAGAGCCTAGGCAGCACTGCATAGGTGTGTGTGTGTTGGGGGGCGGCTGTGGGGCAGGGGTGATGACAGGTCTTTTCCTGGGGGTCCCTGTTGGAGTCACATGTGGCCAGCTTGTCAGGGGTGTCATGGCGTGGGCATGACAGCCTCTGCGGAACTTGCATGGCCTGGGCTTCAGGTACCACCAGGGAGAAATAGAACCTCGGAGGTGGAAGATGGCAAATGTCAGGTGGCACCTGAAAGGGCGACTTGTAGAGGATTCCTCCCAAGGAGACCCTGACTAACTGGGGTCTAGAGTTCCTCTGGTGCGGGGAGGGCCAGAGAGATACTATAACGTTACTTCTACCCCAGGCTGTTGTGTCCTGGAAAACAAGACCAACTCCAGTGAGAACAATCTGCTTCAAGCTTCAGTTCTGAGGCCACCTGGCTTTGCTGGGGCTCAGAGTAATGGCAAGGCTTGCAGCCCCTGGTGTCCAGAGGATTCCCCTCCAACAGGCAGTAGGTCTGATCTAAACTACCTGCTGTGTTAACAATGCCATCATAAGGTGAAAGATTAGGACCTGGGAATTTGCATTTAATAAATAGTAAAATGATCATGAGGAAAGCAGTGTAATAGTATACATATATGGCTGGGAGAAACTAATACCCCATGGTAAGTGTCCCACTTTCATACTTGCAGAATCCTCATACCCAACCTGTGGTCAAAATCTTTAGGCTAAACTACAACCCATGTGGACCTACTTGCCATAACTAGGCCACCGGTCTACAGATTTAATAGGCATCATTTAAAAGGGAGAGCTTGTGCCTCATGGCACAGAGGAGTCAGTGCCTTTGGAGACTCACAGGCCAACCCCTACCTTGCTCCTTATGCATCGACCCTGTCATTGTGCCAGCTCAAGTCCTTGAAACAAAGCTATTCAAAATTGCTGAGTGAGGACTGGGAAGACATTTTGTGAAATGCAAAAGCAAAATGTCACCACGTACATTCTTTGCTGCCAATGACTGCACTCATGTTTCCTTTGAAAGCCAGGAAGATCTCAAACTCAGAAGCCTGAGGGAGCCAGGCAGGAGCTCTGGATGAGGAGAGCTGGAGGCTCAGAGCCACTCAGAACCCGCTGTCACACGCTGTGTGAGCAAGTGGGCCCCTGTTTCCATGTCTCTCCAGTCTCCTCAAGAGGAGTTAGAAAGCCATTTTAAATGTAATTTCTCCCAAGACTTTTTAACTTTTTTTTTTTTTTTTAAAGCACGGTATGAAACAAACAAGATAAATTATCTGTGGGCTGGATTTTCCTCTCTAGGCCACTAGTCTGAGGCCTCTGGATGAAAGGATGATTGAGGCATCTTTGTAGAACACCGTGATCTTTCTGTATTCTTTCCTGGGGCCCCAAGCATCTCCATTAATAATTATTCCAAGATGAAGCAGGAACTCATTTGGCCAGGTTTTGCCTTGGGCCACCATAGGACTTGATCTCCTTCTGTGCCCTGAATCAGCACAAATCAGGTCAAATTGCAAAACAACTGGACTTTAACTGCAGCTCTTATTCTACGTCCTTCAAACTGTGGAGAGTTCCGTGTTCACCAAGGGAGGTAAACATGGCCCCAGGAAGAACAAGAAGTGATGGGATTTCAGCAGCTTGCTCAGACCAGTGACGTCCACCTTTTATCCAATAAGCAACCTGGGAGCTGAGAGGAGTACCCCAGTCAGAATTAACTACCTGAATTTGGGCCGCTAGCTCTGTGATCTAGTCCCCCAGTCTGGATCTGTGATCCAGACCTGGACGGTTTTCAAAGAATCAGCTTCCAATTGCACTCTTTCTAAAGTTGATCAGGAGGCATTATGATGGTTTCCTTTCTCATCTTTACTTTTAAAATTGGCCTTCTCCCACTTTACAAAAGCAAGGTATATCCTTACCCCTCCTGAATATTCTCAAGTGAACTGCTTCAAGATGTGAAAAAATTTCAGAGTGCCTAACAAGGGCATGATTCAAATATTGGTGTCCCCTAATGTTGATCCTACATTCTTGAGACCCTAAAATAGCCCCTTCAATCACAGTAAGAGACATATTTCCAGAAAAATGACTTTTTCCTTTTAAAAATGATCAAAATCAATGTGAATAATTCTTTTGATCAATTGTAATAACAATAAAATGACACCTCAATCCAGAATACATTTTTAATTGCTTGAAACCTTATGGACACTTTTTTTTTTGGGGGGGACCCATGGAATGGGTAGCACGCAGTATTACTTTATTTATTTATTTTTGGCTGTGTTGGGTCTTCGTTTCTGTGCGAGGGCTTTCTCTAGTTGCGGCGAGCGGGGGCCACTCTTCATCGCAGTGCGCGGGCCTCTCACTATCGCGGCCTCTCTTGTTGCGGAGCACAGGCTCCAGACGCGCAGGCTCAGTAGTTGTGGCTCACGGACCTAGTTGCTCCGTGGCATATGGGATCCTCCCAGACCAGGGCTTGAACCCGTGTCCCCTGCATTAGCAGGCAGATTCTCAACCACTGCGCCACCAGGGAAGGCCCTATGGACACATTTTTAATTGCTTGAAACCTTATGGTACTAAGGAATGTTTAAAATAAATTTAGATTTATGTTTTGCCACGAAGGAATATGAAAATCATTTTACTTTGAAATGACATTATAGGTTGGGTCTCTGGGAAGGGGATTGTGACATGGGGTTTTGTGTGTACAATGTTCATAGGGGGTGCCCTTGGGAGGGATTCCTGTGGAAAGAAGAGGGAGGAAGCAGGAGTGGCAGAGTGACGCAGCCCGTGGCAGATTTGGTGACACCATGGAAGCTCTGCCACTCTAAGGGTTTGTCAGAGTAGCCTGCCCCTGCCCTGTGGGATGTGGGCTGCCTGAGAAAAGACGTGACCTGGGATAAGGCAGGTCCGCAACTGAGGCAGACCTGACAGGGCTGCAGCCTGGAGTTGACAGCACTCTGGCAGCAGGTGGTTGGGAGACAGCAAGTCTTTCTTCAGAGGAGGATCTTGGTGCTGTGTCATCACCACCATCACAAATATAGATATTTATAATATGCCAGAAATTATATTTTTTCATAACTATTTATACTTATGATGAAAAATTTCAGGTGTAAACTTTAAAAAGCAAGGGGGTACACAATTTGCAAAAACAATTTTAGAGGGATGTGGGTACAACCTTCTGGAGACCATGGCAGCAGGAGTCTCCTGACCCTGGTCATAGTTGGCAATCTTTGTGTGGAACATTTTGTGAACACTGACACCTTTGGTATGTTAAAAGTTTGTTAGGCTCTGCCTTCTTCTTTTCCTTTTGGGCACCCAGCTAGACTTTATTTCCCAGACTCCCCTGCAGATATGCAGGGCCATGTGACTGAACTCTGATCAGAGAATGTGGCAGAAGTGATGTATACTACATCCAAGTCTAGACCATGAAACCACCTGTGGACTTCCTGGGTCCCTGAATGACTGCATGGAGCAGAGCCCTCTCCAACCTGCTTTGGACTGTGACATGACCAAGAAATAAACCTTTATCATGATATGTCACTGAGAGCTTGGGATTGTTTGTTACAGCACTTATCCTGTGCTGACTAATAGAAAATCTGTTGAAAAGAAAAAAACTCAGTGAACTCAGATGTTCAGTGATGTTTTTGATATCATGCATGGAGAAAAAAAATACTGCTTAATTTCCAGGCAGCTTAGTAAAAATCAAAGTGGGAAAGATTTCCTCTGGATAACTTTCACTGGGAGGGAACCCAACCTGAACTGAATCAGAGGGAGCTGGTCACAGTGAAAACGTTGGCTTATTAATGGTGCCTGTGTAGCTGATTCTGGTGAGTGTGGCTTGTGCTAGAGATATGTATCAGTTAGGATTGAGTTCAGCTCTATTTAAAAAGAAACCTAATGACTGAGGCTTAAATAATATGAGGGTTTATTTTCCTCTCATGTAACAAGCTCAGAAGCTGGTCCAAGGCTTTATTAGCTCCATAGTGACATGGAGCTAGAATGGTATAGCTTCTTCTAGCTCTCCATTCAGCCCTTCTTAGGGTGTGGCCCTCCTTCATGCTCACAGCTACTAGAGTTCCAGCTGTCATGTTTTCATTCTGGGCAGAAGGAAGGAGGAAAAGTGGAGTGCACATGGGGACGAGCTGGCTCTGGTAGAGGCCGTGATGCTCAGGCCACATTCCCTTGAGTTCTCCATTTCAGCCAGCCTCGTACACAGTTCCATGCTCATTATGAGCATCACACGCCAACCATAGTGCAGCATCTCTTTGCTTTGCTGGAGTCACAGAAGACCATCATCCACAAGCCGGAGCAACCAGTCAGTGTACTGGAGTTAACAGCCCCAAGATGATCCCAACCAATGGGGAATAGGAGGCCCAACCTGCTTGTCCTCCAGTGAGACGGTCATGAGGCACATTCTGCACAGCTCCTGGGTCCTGAGTAGCACTGAGGCCCCCATTGTAACTGGCTTGTTACCGCCTTCTTCATGTGCTCGTCTCCCTTCCTCTTCCCACTCTCCCCTCCATTTGTGTTTCCTGTGATCACCTCCAGAGTAAACCACCTTCAACGAAGGTCTTGTCTCAGCAACTTCTTTTAGAACCAGCTGAGTCTGCCCCCATTTAAGGGGCTTTCCTAAGGAACCCCTTTAACAAACTCCATCTAATTTCATTGGTCAGAATTAGGTTCCATGGCTATTCTAAGCTGAAAGGGAAATTAGGAAATATATGTTTTTTAGATGAGCACTTTGGTACCTCCAACTAAGCTGAGATTCTGTTCATATGGAATAAGAGGATGCATATTTGATGGGCAGCTAGCCAGTCCTGCCACAGACGCAGACATCTGTAACAGCGAAGGTGAACATATTGGTGATTTTTAAGCATTAAATTCGTGAAAAGAAAAATTGGGGAAATGGAATACATAAAAGTACAAACAGGTATAAACAGTACAAAAAGTATAAAAATAGGAACTTTGGAACTCAACATTTGGTCGTTAAGGATCCATTTAACCTGGGAGTGTTCTATGTGGTAAGAAAAACTGTGCTGTGTTCAAAACATTCTCCACGATGGCCCCTTTGATTCACCGTTGTGATGATGTCAGCCTTTGACTTCGCTTTGATTAAATGTGTTGAAATAGCAACACATTATTTCTCTCTTCCCTAGCTACCATTTGCCCCTTTTCCACAGAAAAGAGCCCGCGAGCCACAACTACTGAAGCCTGCGTGCCTAGAGCCCATGCTCTGCAACGAGAGAAGCCACTGCAAGGAGAAGCCCGCACACCACGACCAAGAGTAGCCCCCACTTGCCGCAACTAGAGAAAGCCCGCGCCCAGCAACAAAGACCCAATTCAGCCAAAAATTATTAATATTATTTTTTTTCGGTACGCGGGCCTCTCACAGTTGTGGCCTCTCCCGTTGCGGAGCACAGGCTCCGGACGCGCAGGCTCAGCGGCCATGGCTCACGGGCCTAGCCGCTCCCGTGGGATCTTCCCGGACCAGGGCATGAACCCTGCATCGGCAGGCGGACTCTCAACCACTGCGCCACCAGAGAAGCCCAATAAATAAATTAATAATAATAATAATAATGATTTTAGCTTCCAAAAAGTTAATACAATTCTAAAGTCATTATTTCTTTTTTTTTTTAACATCTTTATTGAAGTATAATTGCTTTACAATGGTGTGTTAGTTTCTGCTGTATAACAAAGTGAATCAGCTATACATACGCATATGTCCCCATATCTCTTCCCTCTTGCAGCTCCCTCCCACCCTCTCTATCCCACCCCTCTAGGTGGACACAAAGCCCCGAGCTGATCTCCCTGTGCTAGGCGGCTGCTTCCCACTAGCTATGGGGAAGGATAAAGTTATTATTTCTGAAAAATAGAAATCAGTGCTGGTTCTTAACAGTAAAAGTATCTGTCTCACTGACAAGGTGACATGCATGTAGTTCCTTTCAAAGCAATTTTAAATAATTGAAAAATAATTCAAAGGAAAGGGAAGATGCAGAACATCATAAGCCTGTTTAAAACCAATTAGAGAGAGTTATTCTTTGATGTGCTGATGTCCTGTGAGTATATTTATACCGATCTTGCTTCTTATGATGATTTTGTGTGAACATCAATGACCAGAAGTTCATGTCGTCCTCATGCAACTTGGCCACACACTTGCTGTTATTACTGATGGGGTGTGGAAGCATTTCCAGCCCTGCTTTCTTCTTTTATATGACCTTGCAGACTAGGTTAATACTTCAATAGAATGCTTTGAAATGCAAAGGACAGCTGCGCTGGTGTGTGCATATCTAGGAATGCTATTGTACTTGCTTCATTTGTTTCAATAACATGATATTGGTCATTTGTGAAAACTGAAATAACAAGGGAATGAGAGGAAAAGGTATAGTAACATTCCCCATGTAAAATTAAGCCATAAATATGCAGTTTGAGGAGACAAAGTGCTTGCTCCAAATGTTTCCAATTATAAGAGGAAAATGAAATTGTTTTTACTATTCTTAGGCCTTTTTTGTTTTAAGTACATTGTTTTTTGAAAATGCGGGAGACAGACACGCAAATAACTGTTTTCCTTACAGTCATCTGCTATAAAACTCCAAGTTTCTCTTTTGTTTTTGTTGGGTGTAATTTATCATTTCTTAAGTTGTGTCAAAAATCATTGCTGTGAAACACATGGTGGAATGTCTCCTACAGTAAATGAAATAGTAATTCAACTTGTCGTTGTTTAGGTCATGGCGTGTTGTAAGAGACCACTTTTTCTGGATCACCAGCAACATAAACAAAGGGTTTATCACAAAATAAATAAATGTAATCTACAGTTTTCCATTTAACTGTATCAGAAACATTTGGAGGACATAGCCACATGCTCGTTCAATTTAGTCTCAATAACGTTATTGGCATGACAAGGCCAACAAGTATTGCCAAAGTCAATACAGTAGGCTGGGATGTGCTGGGCGGGTTTCACAAGGGTGGTGAGATTTTATGTCAAGAGCCTCAGTGTTCATCCAGATGCGGTCCTGTTTCTGGGCCTCCCAAATAAGGGATCCCCTGTTTTCCAATTAGATAAGGCTTTGGGGATGTTTGAAAGACTGATAGGTTTGGGGGAGATGGGGAGAGAAGGAATGACTGAAGTCAGTGATACATTGAGCAAACACATGTGAAAATTCGGGCCTGAAAAATCGAAGAAATGCCAATAAAACTTAATGCAGATTTAACCCCCATTAATTTTTTTTTCATTTATTACATGGAAAACTCCACTACTTTTTAAAACATTTTTTAGACTTAGATTTTTTAATTTCTGGAAGAAAATGCATGATAATGGCATGAAGTTAAAAGTTAAAAAATGTATATGCGATGAAACAAATCTTCCTACACCTGCCTTCAGCCAAAAACTTCCCCCGCCCACAGAACCACTGTGACAAGTCTATTACAGACACTGTCAGAAATATCCCGTGCACCTACAAATGTACACATACACAGTAGCAATTCTTTCACTTAATGATATAATAATCTTTGAGATCATTCCTTACCAGTATATACAAACCCACCTCATTCTTTTTAATGGCTGCAGAGTATTCCACGGCTTGGAATTTTCATTGCATTATTAATTAGTCTCCTGTCATCGGACATTTTGGTTGTTTCAATAGTTCATTGTTATGTAAGATGCTACAGTAAACACCACTGAACACAGATTATTTCATGAACATGCAAACATATAGAGAGAATATATTTCTGAGAGTGGAATTTTGGGGTCAAAAGGTATGTGAATTTTGTAATCTTCAAAGCTTTTGCCAAATTGTCCTCCGAACAGGTCTAGCAGTTCCCTCTAGAAATGTAGAGGAATGACTCCCCACACCTCACCAACACAGTACATTGTCAAACTCAGGCCAAAATCTGAATAGTCTCTTTTATTCAGACATTAACAGTAAGTCAGAGTCACACTATTTTAACAGCTTCTTTTGCTTTTAAGGACTATAACAGACCAAACAACCATCCATTCATCCATGTAACAAATAGGCATTGAGCTCTTATTAATTCATTCAAGAACACCTTCTATATACCAGGCATTTTGCCAGGGCTGGGGATATAGTGGTGATACAATGATCCCGGATTTTATTGACAAAGAGAGAGAGAGAGACAAATAATCACATACAAGAGCTCGGAAGGAAAAACAGAGGGTCTGTGAGGGTGTAAAACAGGACAGCCTGTTCTGGTCTGGAGTGGCTACAAAAGCTTCCTTGAGAAATGCTGTCTGAGCTGAAGGATGAACAGGAAATCATGGAGAGTGTGGGGTGTGTGTGTGCATGCACACACAGAACTTTCCAGATAGTAGAGAAAAAGCATGTCACCTTCTTCAAAGATACAGAAGAAGGGCAGGATGTGGAAGAAGGCAGGGGAAGAGAGTGCGAGAAAGCTGGGATGGAGAACACTGTGGAATAAAAGTTCCTCAGCCTCCAGGGACTTGCAGTAGAAAGGAGTAGAGGATGCCCAACCACAAGTGAGTCTGGAAAAGGACTGAGTGATAAGGGCCATCACAGAGGTAAAGCAGTTTCAGTTCCATTGCGCAGCTTGCTTGCTTGATTTGCTTATTATGTTTATTTGGTTTTGATAAAATAAATACTGTGATACTTCTTAACTCTTCAGTCTACTTTAATAGGTCAATTGTGTTTGCCTGGTATCCTCTTCTTACCATTTTATCCTAAAGGAAGGGCCAAGAGATTTAGAAATTTCAAACTCCAGGAGTTTCTCCTCATTGTAGTGAGAGCTGAGCCAAGACAGATGGCACAGTCCATCTCAGGTGGGTCTCTAACCTCTCCAGGTCTGTGTTACAGTGCTTGGAATATTGAGACAGATGAGGTGGCAAGACATTCCAGTGTTTTGGAATGAATGAGAAGAGAGAGCTTTGAAATTATTTTTAAATGAGTTGGAACCTCAAACTTGGTTTATATTAACATGATATACATACCATAAAGAAAGTATAAATGAATAAATGACTAATCCTTTGGCTGTTGATATAGTATACTTTTCAAAAATGTTTAAAACATGACTTTCATACAAATATAAATTATATACACAACGAAAATTGTATGTAACTCATTAATTGATGAGGGAACCAGTAAAATGTTAAGACTGGTTCAATGGAGATGTTTTAGGACAGATTTATATAGTCAGACAATCAAAGGATTGCTGAAATAAACTTGCTAATCGATGCAAAACTGTTTAATATTCTACAAAGTAATATACTGTAATGTCTGGGGGTGTTTGGGGCTATCTTTTCCATCAGATGGAAACCAAATGCACCTCTGTTGGACAAAATTAACTTGTGTTGTAATGAGCAGGAATAGTCTGCATTATTCTCAAACAAGAATCGTTTCTCATTGCTGTCAGTTTTCTATAAGTTCTCATTGCTATCAGTTTTCTACTATCAGTTTTCTACAAGTTAACCTTATCTCTACAGTGCTGTAAATATTTTAGTCAATAGGAAGACAACAGGACCTGCCCAGAAGTACTGCACTGACAGAACATCCTGTAATCCCTTCTGCTTTTAAAAACATCATATTACAGGGCACTAACTCTGATGAAGTCAGAGCGCCCATTTACCCCCAAGGATTTTACGACCACATTATAATCCACAAAATGATGTTTAGAAACTAGTATCCTGTCATTGCACCAAGACTGGAGAGAAGTAGTCATAACATCACATACAATTATTATTTTATTTATTTATTTTTTACACAGCAATTGGTAAAGAAGGGGTGAACAGTCAACTCTGAGAGTATAATTGCCTGAAAAATAAGCAAGACACAGAGTATTTTAATACTTTCAAACGAACCTCCAATTTATATTTAAATCTAACTTTATTTTCTAATTATAAATAAGATATAATAGACTTCAAATTGAAAGCATCATTCCCAGAAAATTAAAAATAGGGGGGAAATAGTTCTTCAGGAGCAAGAGAGGCTATGGTACACACTTAAGACATTGGAAGGCACCAGTGGACTTTGCTGCTAAGGCAGCAGCTCCCACAGTAATAGTAAGGGTCATTCTTCATTAAGGCAGTATCACTTAGGGGGACTTTGGCCAAGGAAGTGGTAAGGCTACAATATTCATTCTTTATTCACTCATTGATGTCAACAGTGTATATCAAGACATTAGACAAGAACATGCCAGTAGTTACTAAGTGTGCTCTGACACTTTTCTAGAAATAATCATAATACAATGGAAGCTTAGAGGTACAAGCGTCACATGTCAGGGTCAGAAGGAAGTCTGTAGTTTGTGCTCCCTCCAAATTTGTTCCAATAGATATGAGAAGTATTTCGGTATGAAGTATTCTCTAAAATATTTTTTAGTCCAATCCTTTTACTATCTCCACATGAAGAATGTGATTAAATACTGGAGTTGTAAGTAGTAGCCAAGATAGGCAAATGGTAAATATGCTAAAGAAATCAGAATCAATAGCTTAGTTATGAATCATATTGATTCATTTGACTCATAATGATTTTCTTTGTGGTAAAATGGAAAATGAAGGTATTGTTGAGGTATTTCATAGGAAGAGGATAATCTTAGATAGTTTGAAGTAGGAATTGATAGGCTTAAATGATGGTATACTATTTAACAACAATCCAAAATAAAATTTACTTTCTGTAGATGAATCTGAGTTGATATAAGCAATGTTTCTCTCCTGGAGTGTTTCTACATTCTCCTATAGTTGAAGCGAAGTTGTTACTTAACTCACAATATTCACAGCTGTGAGAATGTAAACAAAGTAAACTAATTTACTGATAGTATAAGAGTGGTCTGCAAATACCTCTATAAATTAAATGCCTATGCCTTTGACCATAATTTCTGAGAAAATGCTATTGACTGGTTGGTTGACAACATTAATGCCGTTCAAACAAGTATTAAAAATATTATGATGCTGTAGCTACTGTTTATAGCAATAGCAGTGAGCCCTGGGGCAGAAGTATTTTCAAAGTGTGGTTCCTTGAGCCCCTTCAACAGAATATGAAGGGGTAAAGATTACAGATTCTCAGCCCTACCCCAGATCCACTGAATAAGAATTGCTCAAAGTAAGGCCTGGAAATCTGTATTTTTAAAAGATATCCTTGGCGAGAGGGCAGACAGCAGAAGCAAGAAGAACTACAACCCTGCAGCCAGTGGAACAAAAGCCACATTCACAGAAAGATAGACGAGATGAAAAGGCAGAGGGCTATGTACCACATGAGGAACAAGATAAACCCCAAGACAAACAACTAAATGAAGTGGAGATAGGCAACCTTCCAGAAAAAGAATTCAGAATAATGATAGTGAGGATGATCCAAGACCTTGAAAAAAGAATGGAGGCAAAGATCGAGAAGATGCAAGAAATGTTTAACAAAGACCTAGAAGAATTAAAGGACAAAAAAAACAGAGAGGAACAATACAATAACTGAAATGAAAAATAGACTAGAAGGAATCAATAGCAGAATAACTGAGGCAGAAGCATGGATAAGTGACCTGGAAGACAGAATGGTAGAATTCACTGCTGCGGAACAGAATAAAGAAAAAAGAATGAAAAGAAATGAAGACAGCCTAAGAGACCTCTGAGACAACATTCAACGCAACAACATTCGCATTATAGGGGTCCCAGAAGGAGAAAAGCCATCACATATTATTAAGAGCTAGAAATTAACACCTGAAGCAAGCTAAACTACAACCTATAATTAATTATTCTCACAGCCTTAGCTAGAAAGATAACTGCTCTTTGAATCACATTTTATATCTCTATTTCTACTACAAACTCCTGACTTTGAGTTTTCAGTCACAGAAAGTAAAACCTTTAAAATGCCTTTAAGTACTTTAGTAGCACGAATGTAACATGCAGTTACCAGCTTTCTTTTTGACTAGAGACCTTTGTCAAACGTTGGTGAGATGGTGATAAATAGAGTAAATCTTGTGGTAGGAAGCAGTACCCAAAGATGCCATTTCCAGGACAGGATGTCCAACGCAAAAGTGAAGGATGAGCAGAAACACTATCTGGTCCATGAAAGAAAAACAGAGTAAGGTGCAACCAGAATCTGATATTAGGGTATCCCAATAGGAAACATCAAAATCTGGCAGAAGAACCAAAGACAGCGTTCAGGGATATATAAATCAGGGCTCAGCGAAGCTGAACCATGATCAATATTATGGAATGAAGAATTTAATATAGAGATTGTACCTTACATGATTGTGGGCAGAGATGGGGGAAGCAAGGATCTGAAAATGGGAGTTGAAATTTGGCAAGAAAGCCCTGGTTTTGGTGTATGAGTCAGAGTTTGCAGGAAATCTTGCAGGGAAGCACATCCAGCTCCTGCACTGGGACTGAGACTGGGAGGGTCATTGGCTCTTCAAGGTTACCACTTCTGTGAGTCCACAGCAGTGCATTTGGTGGTGGGCCTGGTGTTGCCATTGAGTACAAGGGCTGGCAGTTGGGAAGGGCAGGTGGATATGTAGTGGGGAGGCACTTCTCACCCCACACTCTATAATGACCTTCAGGACCTTTCACTTCTATTTCCCAAGTCTTGTATAGTGTCCTTTTCAATCAACTCTAACTTGGATCCATAAAGGGAAGGGGATTCAGAGACATGCAGTTGACAATGGAACAGTCCAGCACACAGCGGGCAAATCTGAAATCATCTGGTGGGAATTAATTCAAATAAAAGGCATAAAATGCCAGACCACATGGCATTTTTAATCTCCAAGAATTCTCTCGGAGAGCACTCATGGTAGACAGACTTCCTTTGAAGAACACAGACCCCACCACTAAAGACATGTCAAGAGTACTGAAGGACCCAGCAGTGACATATATGTCTGTGTCTATAGTCTCCTTGTAAACTGAGGAAATGGATGTTTCGTGTCCATCAGTCTTGGGGAGGAGTTTGGACAACTTGAACCATGTGCTAGTGGTCTGATGTGAATCCTCATCAGGACCAATTCACAGTGGCTCATTGCTTGAGAAGGAAAACATCTAAGAAATGCTGGTCTCCATTTGGTTAATTTACTTCCAAGTTCCTACCTCCAAATTGATACAAAGTTTTCATTTCACCTTCTCCTCTCTTTTCTCTCCTTTATTTTTTCTTTCTTTTCTTTTATTCTTGCTTTTTTTTCTCCTTCACATTTCTGCCTTTATTTATAGAGCACAAACTAGTGGATGGAATGGTGGATAAGATCAGAATTGATAATAATAGGAAAGAGAAATGGATTGAGAATCAGGAGGCATGGGCACTTCTGTAAGTATGATGACTAAGGATGAAATTCTTAACAGCTCTGAGGCTCCATAGATCAGATTTCCCCAAGATTAAAAAAAAAAAATAAAAAGTGTATGTGTGTGTGTGTTCTGCGATAAATTTGCTTTAGATATCTACAAGGCATCTTAATTTAATAAAAACTCTGAGACCTCCTACAGTAAAGAAATCTTTCCAACTTTGCTCAATCCTGTGTTTCCCAAACTAATTTGACTCTGGAACCCTTTTTTCATAATTTCTATTAATATTCTGCAGATGAAATACACTTCGGGAAAATTTCTAGATGATGTCTAGGGTAGTTCTTTCACCTCTACAAAACCCTGAACTTTCCCAATTTTTTCATAAAACTCAGACCACTATATAAATTGAGTTGCTAGTTGAACATTGATCAACCTGAACTGGGACACCTCTTTTTTTTTTTTTCTTAAATAAAGATTTCACTGAGGGCTAGTTCAAGCGGCAATATATACGATGTAATTGGTAAAGTGAAAAATGGATCATCTGGATGTGTCTCCAGTCAAGAGACCCAAAGTAAGTTTTCAGTGTTTTTCAAACCCTCACAGAGAATAAGCCCATTCAGAAATGTTGTTTTTGAATTCCAACAGCAGTGATATGCAGAAAAATATTACCCTCCCAGCTTGCATTGGACTACATCAGACCTTCTAAATCAGAATGGCCAGCTAGGATTCTAATCTTCCAAGTGCTTGAAATCTTGGATAGATCAACTGGCGGAGGGTTGGTTCTCAGTGGAAATCAAAACTTCAGTCCTTGTGTTATAGAGATCTTTTGGGTTTACCACTAGGGGTCACTAAAGAGAGATAGGAGATAGTCAATCTTTTCTAAGTAATTCCAGCCAGACTAGCCGTGGGCTTTGGACAAGATGCAGGTTAGAGCTTCTCTAACTTTAATTTGCACGTGGATAACCTGAGGATTTTGTGCAGATTCTGATCAAGGAGGTCTGGGGTGGGGCCTGGGACTTCTATATTTCCATCAAGCTCCCAGGTGATATCCATGCTCTTGGTGCTAGAGCAACGATCCCCAAAATTTTGTCACCAGGGACCAGTTTCGTGGAAGACAATTTTTCCACAGACGGGTGCGTATGGGGTGGGTGACTCAGGCGGGAATGCGAGCGACGGGGAGCGGCAGAGGAAGCTTCGAGGGCTCTCCCGCTGCCCACCTCCAGCTGTGCAGCCCGGTTCCTAACAGGCTGCGGACCAGTATGGGTCCACGGCCTGGGGGTTGGGAACCCCTGTGCTAGAGTGCACGCTGTTGGGAAGAGCTCAAGGTCTCAAGATGGAACATCGCCTCAATCCAGCTCCCTTGAAAGAAATAGAGATGATGTCTCATCCAGGCTGGGTCCATGTTTCCTCTTATCCTCTCCTCTTCCTCAACCTCCTCCTCCTCTTGTTCTTCCTCCTTCTCCCTCCTCCTTATCACCCTTATCCCCTCCCCTTCCTCGTCCCTTTTCTGCCAGTTGTACTTTGAGCTCAGTCATCTTAAAGGACACCTTCCCAAATATTTGTTAAATCTTTTCCTCATGAAATCTAGCTTGGTGGCATTAATACCTATTTCTGCAATAAACATTAAAGAACCAGAGGCAATGCAAACAGTTGAATGCTTATTTCTTCTGAATATTTTTGTATATATATTACATCTTGTGTCAATGGATTAAGCTTGTCTTGAGTAACTCTGGTTCTGGTTGAGCTAGGCCAGAATAGATGGGTACATCAATTGTCTTTGATGTTGGAGGCTATTTGATTTTATTCTTCAACCCCAACTATAAAGTTATTTTAACCGATAAGAAATCTATTTGAGGGCTTCCCTGGTGGCGCAGTGGTTGAGAGTCCGCCTGCCGATGCAGGGAACACGGGTTCATGCCCCGGTCCGGGAGCATCCCTCATGCCGCGGAGCGGCTGGGCCCGTGAGCCATGGCCGCTGAGCCTGCGCGTCCGGAGCCTGTGCTCCGCAACGGGAGAGGCCACAACAGTGAGAGGCCCGCGTACCGCAAAAAAAAAAAAAAAGAAAGAAAGAAATCTATTTGATTTTTTTTCAGAGCTGAGAAAAAAAGACAAATGCCTACATAGAATCCAGAGAGTCTCATCTTCCATTCAATGCGATAACTTAAAGGAAGTAAAAGTGAGTGATGCAACAAATTCTTTTTGGTGTCAGAAATTTGTGAATGGACCTCTATGTAGAAAAATATAAAAAAAAAAATTTCTGTAGACCTTTTTTCCTATTATAATTCAGAAAACTTGGAAAACATAGAACTTCATTTTTAAATAATACCAAAATACCATCACTTAACCATTGTTAACAATTTTTGGAGACCTTCCAGGGTTTTTATTTTTTAATATTTATATGCACATTCTCCCATGATTATGGAATACAGTTTTATAACCTGATGCTTTCACTTCATGATATAAAGTAAACATTATTTCCATAACTATTTTTATTTATTTATTTATTTATTCATGGCTGCGTTGGGTCTTCCTTGCTGCATGCAGGTTTTCTCCAGTTGTGACAAGCGGGGCTACTCTTTGCTGTGGCGCACGGGCTTCTCATTGCAGTGACTCCTCGTTGCGGAGCACGGGCTCTAGGCACGCAGGCTTCAGTAGTTGTGGCACGCGGTCTCAGTAGTTGTGGCTCGCAGGCTGTAGAGCACAAGCTCAGTAGTTGTGGTGCACAGGCTCCGTGGCATGCGGGCTCTTCCTGGACCAGGGCTCGAACCTGTGTCCCCTGCATTGGCAGGCGGATTCTTAACCACTGCGCCACCAGGGAAGTCTCCATAACTATTTTTCTACACCATAATTATTAATGCTTTTGTGATAATCTATCACAAATATTCCACAGTTTACTTAATTAAGCCCCTATTGCTGGTTATTCAGGTGGTTCCTAATTTTTCACACTAATAAAAAAATGTTTACAAACATTGTTATACAGACATATTTGCCCATAGATTTCATTATTTGGTTTGGAAAAGTTCCAAGGTGTAGAACTTTCAGGTCAAAGGTTTTAGAAACGTGCTACTAAAGAACTATTTGGGAAAGTTGCACAATTATTTGCTGGCAGCAGTAGCTGGGTAGGGGACTCTGTGAAGGCAAGAGCGGTGCAGAGGGTTACACATGGATTTGCAGTCAGACTGCTCACATTTGAGTCAATCTTGGAAGACTGTTTAATCTCAGTGCCTCTGTAAAGTAGGGATGATACTAGCTCCTACACCATGAAGTTGTTTTACAGGCCAAGTGACAGAATATATGTAAAGCTTGACATGGGAAGCAATTAACAAATGTCAGCTGTTTCATTATTGTTGTTGTTATTATTGGCCAAAAAGTTCGTTTGTATTTTTCCATAAGTTAGTATGGAAAAACCCAAATGAACTTTTTAGCTAACCCAATATTATTATTATCTTCCTTCATGCTCAGCAGTAACCCCAGAGTCTTTAAATGGCAACTGATCCATAAACTTGGCTTCTACATTTATGCCAGGGCCAAGGTCAAGGAGACTGGCAATGGCTGGGAAGAAATTTGTGATGAGTGGACTTCAAAAGAGGGAGGTGTAATACCGCTCTTCTCCTCTGAAACCTGGGAAGGGTCATTGCAAACCTTTCCCAGAAATGAAGGCTCAAAAGAAATGGGCCAAATGAAAACTTTCAGGGATGTCAGTGCTACCCTTTCACTTCATACCAGCATCCTCTGAGGATAAAACACACCAAAAACCAAAGAGAGAAGTTTCTGTGGGAGTGACAAACTCAAGCTACCTTGAAGAGGAGGGTAGTTCCCTGCGGCAGGAGGAACCTGGGAGGAGAAGTTAAGGTGCCTCTGGTTTCCAGTTACTGTGGGGAAGCTTCAGGGTGTCTCTCAGGACAGGAGGGAGTGAAAATTTCCTTAGGATAACAAGGTGCTACTTCAAAGGTACGCTAAAGGGAGAAATACAAGTATCTTACGAATTTGTACTGGTGCGGTGGGTGGACACACTTAGAAGGAAATTAAACTTCACAGTGATGAAGTATGTCTGATTTCAGGCACTTTAGGACAGGAGCAGTTGCAGGCTGAATTGGAGCTCTCCCTGCCCCACACCCCGGCCTCAGGCACTGAGGCCAGAACTCACCCCTCCTCTCTGAAGAGGGAGAGGGAAGGAGGACCCCGGCTGGGGGAGAGTTCACAGGACACATATGTTGGGAGTCAGGAGACGGACGACCATGGAGAAGAAGAGGGTCCACAGGTAACTCCCCAGCCTTAGGTGCTGGTACTCGGGGTCACTGCAGGGAAGGGAGGAGCCTCACAGCTGGAGAAGGACTCTGTCCCTGAGAGCACCCTCAAGGGGTTCACATAGCCTCACTCATCAGAAAAGAACTTCCACCTTCACGGGGCCCCGGGGGGAGGGGGGAGGTAGTTCTCAGGAGAGGTGGGGAGAAGCTCTGGCTCCCGGCACAGCAGCAGCCCCTCACTGTGGAGCGTGGATGGTGAGGACCCAGTCTGAAGAGTGCTGAGGCCAACCTGCCTACATCTTTGCACAGAGGAGCTAGAGATGGGCCAGATGCAGCAAAGGCAGAGGCTCCCACAGAGCAGAGCTCAAAAATCCAGAAGTGCACACTTAAGAACGGACACAGCAGGCACAGTAGGACCTGAGAAGCTCACTTGGGAAAATGAGGTGGACTTCTGAGAGAAAATTTTATTTCTTCACAATTAGAGCAATACAAAAGGTAGCTGAGAAAGATGCGTCCCTATCACATAAACCAGAGCTCGGCAAAACGTTCCTATAAAGAAAGGGCCAGGTAGCGAATGATTTTGGCTTTGTGGGCCATGTGGTCTCTGTTGCAGCCATTTGCATTAAAGTCCCAAAGAGGCCACAGGTAATATATAAACAAGTCGGTGTGACTGTGTTCCAATAAAACTTTATTTACAAATATAAGGAGCTGCCTGGATTTGGTCCATAGGTCACAGTTTGCTGACCCCTCCTGTAACCTTCTAAAACATAAGTTCCTTTTTGTATTGGTTTCAGAAATTAATTTAAGAAGCCCGTGTGTGGCACTATGTTATACTGACTTCAGATTGACCTTAAGCATCCATTTCTGAGCTAATATGAACCTCTTGGGTGCCAGTTTCCTCACTGGGGATGTCAGGATCTTACTGAGACATGTGATCTGCAGGGCACCTGTCGCATGATGTGTTCTTTCTGCAGATTCACTTATTCATGTAATGAAGTTATATTTGAAGCATACTCACATATAACCTAGATCTGAGCATCTTAACTCACATGAATTTTAAAAAGCTGGCTCCATAAATTTTGTGACCTAATCTACAAGCAGGGTATGGTAAGAAACAAAGCAAAATTTCAGTTTTTCAAAGAAATAAATGAAATCTTTGCTAAAGATATGGCAGACTATAATAAAATGATAAACAGATTCAAAATCCATGCCATGTGAAAGACCCAAAACTGAAGAGCTTTGAACCTTGCCTGTGCTCCCCCTTCTTTCCCCAGAGAATATGAGATGGGCTCACTTATTATTCTCTTCTTTATAATGAAGATGCATTCATTTTTCTATAAATATTCATTCAATACAGATCAAAAACAGCAAAACTAGCTTAAACAAAATGGAAGTTTATTTCTCTCATATTGAAGGAGATTGAAATTTGACAAGCCAAGGCTGGTATGGAAGTTATTTTGCTATCACCAGGGACCCAGGCTCCTTTCTTTCTGTTGTAACTTTCTAAGTCTGTGGCTTCCACCTCATGGTCCAAGGTGGCTACCCAAACTTCAGCCGTCACATCTCCATTTCAGTCAGCAAAAAGGCAGATGGAAGGGGAAGGATAAAAGTCACTGACCAGAACTTAGTTACCTGGCCACGTCTAGCCACAGGGGAGAGTGGGAAATGTAGACATTTTAGGTGGGTAAAAATGTGCCCAGATAAAAGTTGGGGCTCTTTTTTAAGTTAGAGGATGATGGATATTGAGAAGCATCCATCCACAGGGGGGAGACAGGTATTAACCTAATAATGATGACAAAGTATAAATGATTAGTTGTGAGAAGAGCTATGAAAGAGATAAAGAACTACAGGAATGGATAAAATCTGTGTTTGAGAGAGCGGGAAGTGTTTAAAAAATGCTACCCTTAAAAAGAGACTCTCAGCTGGAACCTGACTGATGGGTAGGTGTCATCCAAGCATAGAAATAGGAGGAAGAGCCTTCCCAGTAGAAAGCACAGCGTATGTAAATCCATGCGTCCAGGAGAGCTTGGCTCTGCCATGGTCCAGCAACTGAATACAGGTCAGCATTGTCGGCCTGGAGTGTGGGCAGGGGAGAGAGGCCCATGGCTGAGCTGGGAAGGTGGGGAGGACCCAGATTATCAGGTGCTTTAGGAGTCATATTGAAAACTGTGAGTTTTGTTTTAGGTACAACTGAAAGCCATTAAAAGATTCTAAGTGGAGGGCTGGCTCCCTCTGATTTATGTTTCAGAAAGATCCTTCTGGCTGCCTGCTGCATGGGGAAGGCTGGTTTGGGGCCAGAAGGGAAGCAGGGAGAGAAGATTCCCAGTGCAGGAAGCAGATGGGGGACAGACAGTGGAGGTAGAACGGAGGGGTCTTGGTAAGGACTGGGTGTTGGGGATGGGCAGAGGGGTGCATGCTGGGTACAACGGTTAATGCTGAGCACCGCTGGCCAAGAAGACCCTGTTCTTGGGCGCGTTATTAGCCATCAGAGCCTCGGCCCTTAGGGGACAAGGGGTTCTGACTGCTAATAAGGTTTCAATCTTCCTGTCTGGAATCAAAGTGAAGAATCACAGAACAATAAGACGGGTTTCTCCAGCCAGGTTTTTTTTAGCATTTGTTCCTTAATCACGTTAACAAGGGTCCACGCCACTTGATCGTCATCTGGTTGGCTCAGAGCCACCAGGGAAAGGCTGGAAATGGCAGAGTGAAGGGAATGGAGTTGTTACGATGTGAAGAGAGGAGATTCATTCCTCAGGTTCACACCCACCTCAGGTGGTGTGCTCTCTTGGGGTTCAGGTGACTGAACGACTTATTCCAAACCCAGATTACGATTTATAATCAACTGCATCAGCCTCTGAACTTCCAGCCTGGAAGTTTGGGCCCCTCCAAGCAGCCTATGTTACTGTTTGGAAATGAAGCTGTTTCTCTGAGTCCCCGACCCACCCCTGATTACAAGAAGTTGGCCTGTGTCTCTGAGGTCATTGCCGGACTCGGGTGAAAATTACAAGCTTAAGACAGAAACAAACTGTCACTTCCTTGTAAATCAAACAACACTGATGGAGTAAAGCACAAGTTCAAAGGTCAGCACTGACATTACCAAAATGTTTTCTTTGCTCTATATTTTAATCATGCAAGTATAAGTGGAGATGAATAATAAACACACTGTAGTTAAGAGCTTTGTTTTTGGGGAGTTCTGGACAGATGAAATGAGCAACCCCATATATTCATCACAAGCCTTGTCAAGAGTTGCTATTTGGGGCAAAAGTGCTAAAGAACGTGAACTGAAGCACATTGTACAGATGGAACATGTGAAAAGTCCAGATCTGTTATTGATATCCTCTCATCACCCCTGGTCAACGTGCACAACTAGATTTATCTTCCTGCAACAGACATACGAAAATATCACATTCCTTTACCATCGAAATGTTGCAACAGCATTAACAGAACTCCTTGGGGGCCTGGTTATCTTGGTAGAGGAATTACTGACACCCAACTCTGTGCTCAAGGCTGCAGGGATGTAATTATCCCATGATAACCCGGCGTACTTTGTTCTCTGGATGTCTCTCATCTATGGCGCATTTTCTGGATGCCTTCCTCTTCCATTAAAGCATTTATGTCCATAGAAGTGCTTTAGAAGTCACCGGGGCTCTAAAAATTAAAGGGAATGAATTTAAAACCACAACTATTTTACCTACTTCTTGAAAACAAAAAATAAAAGCTGACATCTGGTAAGTAAGAAACTTCCCCTGGAACCCAAGTAACTTAACTTTTATTTTCTCATCATGAAAGGGACGGATCTCCATTGGTGGCCTTTCTTATTTACACCACACACATGGCGATGGCTCCGACATCCAGTTCCTTTAGTATAAACAGAAAGGATGGCCTTTTTCTGTGGAAGTTAATGAATTGAAAAACAAAGCTGTTCTGTATACCCACTCCTTCCAAATGAATAAAAGAACTACAGTGTTCAGAGACTTGGGCAAAATAGTTGCATTCAAATTAATTTTGCCCCTTCTACTCTCCCCCTCCCCACTTCCCACCACTCTCCCCCCCCCCCTTTTTAAGGAGAAAAAGAACCATTTAATCACCTTATAAGGGCAGAGAGCATTAAGGGAATAGAGCAAGACATGAGGCCCAGATCTTATTCTTGGCTCAGACAGGGGCTCGCTGGGCGATCCCAGGCCATCCCTTAACCACGAGCCTCTGTTGATGCAGCTGTAATATGGGGACACAGATGCATGTGTGTGGTGCTGATGTGGGGCCTCGGGGAGGGGTCCAAAGCTAAATGTGCGGTCCATTTTGCTGGTTGTATGCCGTTTGCAATTTGAAATGGCTGTCTGCTGCTCAGGAATCGCAAAGTAATCTGGTAGGTCTTAGATAGATAACTGGTATATAGATGAACAAAAAAAAAAAAAAAAAAGTAGAAAAAGAAAAAAGCCCTAGGTTGTCCCCGATCTCTTGGAATTAGATTGCCAGGGCAAAAAATGCTGCTAGTATCTGACTTTATAAAGAGCTCATCACAATGTTGGACGTTTCTTATCAGTAAAGTATGGTCCACAGTTTTCCTCTAAAAATCCGCGTGATGTTTCCTATAGTGTGTTTGAAGAATAAAGGAGAAAAGAAGTAAGCGTGTTCAAGTTCCACCAGGCAGCACCTGGGATCCCCTCTTATGGTGGAGATCCAGTCAAATTCTGCACCCAGGCAGGGGCCTCCAGGATTTTGCCCCTTCCTCTGGGATTTGGTCGCGTTCACCCACCAAAGTCACTTGCAGTTCCCTTTTGCAGGCTTCCTTGTGGGCTCAGCAGAGAGAACAGAACCCAGCTGAGGCCACCTTCTACAAACAGGCTGCTCTTTGCTTCCTTTGACTTCATGGAAGCCCAGCAGACCTGCCTTTTCATGGCTTTCCCTGCTGCCCCAAAGCTTCCCCCCAACCCCGCTCCACCAAGGCTGCCCAGACCTCAGCTGATTATCCAGCAACTCATAATAAATGGTCTTGCAGGAACAGTGGGAAAGATTTGCATTCAGTAGCCCAGAGCCTAAAGCTGAGAAAGGAAACCCGAGAGTTTGTCTTACTTACTGCTGTTGTGGTGGGTGTCTTTGAACTTGGGTTGGGTTAACCGTCACCTGGTTGCAGGATACTTGGAAATCATGAATGGTAATGGAGCTTCAGGCTGAAGCAAGGTTGTGGAATGAAGGCCTCAGGCCATCCTTCTCTACTCCTCTTTCAGACACTTCCCTTAACTCTATCTGTCCAAAGAGGATTCTTATTCACAAGAGACACGGAGAAGTTCACATTTGATCGGCTTCCAAACATCCCTTTAAAAAGTTCTATGCTTCTCTACATATGCACTTCAGGTGTGCTGGTATTGGGTTGTTTTTGCACACCATACCTTCTTTTTCTTGCCCTCCTCTCCTGCTTCAGTCACTTCCAGAGTGAAACAAGGAATTGGCCATGTTCCCTTTAAAACCTCACCCCCACACCCCGACACCCCTGCCTGCAAATGGGGTCCAAATTTCTTTGCACTGCCTAGGAGGCCCTTCTTGATCTGGCTGTGACCCAACTTCATCTCCTCCCTCTCCTCCCTCCACCTCTCCCCCTACCTCTTTCCAAACAGCTGCAGGTCTGGGAACACACTGTTCCTTCTCCTGCAGTGCATTGCCTTCCTTTCCACCCTCCTATTTTTCTTTTTTTTTTTTTGCGGTACTCAGGCCTCTCACCGCTGTGGCCTCTCCCGTTGCGGAGCACAGGCTCCGGATGCGCAGGCTCAGCAGCCATGGTTCACGGGCCCAGCCGCTGCATGGCATGTGGGATCTTCCCGGACCGGGGCACGAACCCGCGTCCCCTGCACCGGCAGGCGGACTCTCAACCACCACGCCACCAGGGAAGCCCCACCCTCCTATTTTTCTGGTGAACTCCTATGCATCCTTCAAGACCCAGTTCAAATGTGATATGTTAAAGCTTGAGGCTGCTCCCACCTCTGTCTGCAGGCACAGTTAATCACTCTTTCCTCTGAGCTATCACTGCCCCTTTGACAGTTTCTCTTCCAGACGAAGTATCACGTTGTAGGGGAACTACTGCTCACATGCCCATTTCTCTCCCTAAACTATACATTCCTTATGGTCAGGGTTAAGATCCTATTCATCTTTATGATACTAGTTCCTAGATCAAGGCCAACAGATGCTCAATAAACAGGCCAAGAATACATGAATTAAACTCTAGGGTCTGATAAATATATTTCTTTGCTTTAGATTCTAAAGACATCTAGAAATTGAAATCAACAATACCTTAGATAAGTTTTCTGAATTTTGGAGGATAGGTATTAATGTAAGCTCCCCTTTAGAACTACTGCAAAGATGAAGACACACCTTAGTGTACAGAGCTCCAGGTAAATGAAAAATTCCTGTTTTAGATAGACTGTATTAGGAGAGAGGTTCACATACACTAACCTGAGTAGTAATAACAGTTCAGCTTTCCTCAGTGTCTAGTGTGCACTGGGAACTGCTCAGTCCTCCCTATGCATGTGCATTGGGCTCCTCCAACAACATTTCAAGGTGGGCATTAGCATTATTATTCCAATTTCACAGGTGGGGGAACTGAAAATGAGGTAAGTTGCAAAGTCATGCAGCTGGTAAAAGGGATATGAACCTGGAGGGCTGATGCTGAAGCGCTCTGTTCCACGACTGCCCACTGTCCCCACCACCACCCACTGGCCCCCCTCCCACTGCCGCCTAATGAGCAAGGGGAGTCTGGTGGGTTGTGAAAGTAATACAAAAAACAATTTTAGGGAACACTTACCATTGCATCAACCACTGTTCTATGTATTAACTCAGTTAATACTGACAATGACCTTGAGAGAGAGGTACAATTATTATCCTCATTTTACAGATGAGAAAACAGAGACAGAGAAGCTAGCTGTTTGCCCAGAGGCCACGTAGCTAATAAGTGGCAAATCTGGGATAGAAACCCAGACAGGCTGGCTCCAGAGACCTTGCTCTTAACGACCCTGCTGGGCAATCTCCCAGGAACCCTGGGATGAGGATAGCTGTTCAGACAGGATCCAAAGCTGTGGAAGCATGAAGAATTGGGGGTTCTCAGGGACCATCCCCAGGGCCCACCAGAAAGCCCATTAGCTCCTCTCAAGCTACTGTAAAGGTAACCTCTAGGTAACAAAAATGCTCTTATCGCGCAAACACAGGCTTCCCGACATGCAATCCAAAGGACCACCCCTGCTTCTTCTGGACAGACATTCTGGGATGCTCAGAAGGCTGTGTTCTGGAGGGTTCTGCTATTACCCGGCTCAGTGGAGTCACTCTATTTCCTCCAGCTTCCCCCACGCACATCCTCTTCCCCTAGTATACATAGCTTCCGTCTCCCTCCTAGCGTCTGCTTATCACAGCCCCAAATTTCCTTGTAACCTCGACTTGGCAGGACCCCTGGTGGCCCCCTTTACGTGTCAACTTGATTCTGTCTGATGAATCTCTGTTCACCTCTCCACTTCAAGCGCAGCTACTAATCACTTTATTCTTCTCAACTTTTCCTGATTCACTTTTTGGAAGGAAGACACTGATAGGTCTGGTCCGTCTTTTCAAACTAGGATGGCACAGGTTGCTGGTCAACCTATGAACTTATTGGCCTTGGCCCAGGTATGAGGACTTGAGCCAGCTTTGGGGAGACAGATGGGGACAAGAGGGTAGGGTGCAGGGCAGAGACACGTGGGGAAAGAAAAGGCCATGCAAGTCTGCCTCTTCATCAAGGGCTGAGGGCAAGTTTCTTCCCTTTGAAGAAGCTACAAATATGGCAGCCGCTGGGGTGGATTCGGTGGGTAAAATACCATGGAGTGTGAACAGTCTCTGTTCCACATCATAACTGACTCACTCCAGATCCAAGAAATGTTACTCTATAACCAGAGGCGGAAGGGTGCTTCTACCATTTAATATCTGTAAAACTAACTGATGCAGTCAGGCCCCAGCAGAAAATGGATGGCACAGGCAAGCAGGATAAGTAAAGCGAGTTTGGTGAAGGAACTATTTACAAAGCTGTGGGCGGGCAGGATGAAGGGAAGCCAACAAATGATGGTGACACATTGGAGAGCCATGACCACCTCTAGGCCTAAAGGGCAGGGCAGGGATTGGTCACTGGGGCCCAGAGACAACTGTAACCATCCCCGTAGCTGTGTCTGCAGGAGACTGCCACCCAACAGCCCTATGGCTTTCAGGAAAGGAATGCAGTCTCTGCCCACCTGTGACTCAGAAGGAAAGGAGCCAGGAAAATCAACACCCCCTCCCTCTCCTCCTGCCCTTTGATCTACTGCCAGGGCCTCTCTCTGGCTGCACCACGCTGGAGCCAGAGGGCAACAAGGCCCATGTGAAGATTCTGTAGAGTCTCCTAGGGCACAGAGCATGGTGGAGAAGGATGGAAAGTGACGCAGGATGGGCGGGAGAAGACACTCAGTACCCTGACTTCCTTGTCCTAAGGCCTTTGTTGTCCCGAGGTAACCGCACTGACTTGGTGCCCGAGAAAGTAGCATGTTCCCTGCTTATTACATTTCACATATTTTCAAGGAAATCAGACTGTTAGAATACCACATACTGGAGATTCAAGTATGTTTTCCTGGGATCTCATGAGAATTTCCACTTCAATGGACAGTAGCTGAATATTCCCATAACATCAAAAAGGAACAGATGTTGGAGAAATTGGGACACAACTGACCTCCAAGGACTCATCGTTCAGCTGAGGGCATGTAGCAGGGGTGGCAGTGTGGCCTGCCCAGCCAGAGGCAGGTGGGCATGTCCACACTCAGGGGAAGGCAGGATATGATCACTGACAGCCAGGAATCAAATGCAAGTCCTCCAGAACATAAGGTTCAATTCAGGAGAGAAATGGGAAGATAGAAAACGCTGAAAGGGATTTATTCTGAATTTATTAAGATTAAGCTTCTGCCATGTGGTGGAATGGGGGCTTCAAACAGAAATAAACCTTAATGTAAAAGAAAAAATAAACTTTTTTTTCTTTTGCACACTTGCCTCTGGGAGTGGCATATTCTATACCCACAGCAAATTCTATTGTTGCTGTTTCGGGTAGACGATAGCGCTTCAATCCAGAACTACAGTATAACTTTGGTCCTTCCCATATCTGCATTTCCTTTAGGATAGAACTGTTCCCAGAGGAGGAGTTTGTCCTGAGTTAAAAGGTGTTAATTGATGTAGTGTTCAAGTCTATAAAAAGTTGATGATAGAATAAGATATGGCACTCAGGGAAAGTTGCTTCATTATTTCATCTTTGAAGGTCCAAATGAAGGCATGTTTAGATAAAAAATACCTCCCAGGGAGTTAAAAATGTACTGGCCTCAAGTATATCTCTTTCCCATCACTCATGCATGTTCACACAAAGAGGAAACCACTAAGGGATGCTTGATGTTTAGTTGTTCTAGAAGTTGGTGGGAGGCAGGCGGGTTGAAGGTCCTGGCATGTGCCTCTAATTTATTTCCTTCTACTTTCCCAAGAGTGGGAGAAAAAATATTTGTGAACTTTGTGTTATTAAAAAGTTCATGCTGTCTGCTTAGCTCTTACCTATAATCCTTTCATTTCTCTAGACCAAGAATGAGCCTCGTTCTCCAGATTAATTCACTTAGCAGATTCTGATTTTGTGTGATTCACAAGAAGGTATGAGTAATTTCTTTTTCAGAAAGGCTCTTTTAACATTCTGCTGTGTCTTTTATGTCTTCCTCCTGCTGCATTAGCCACTCCACTCATGATAGCCCAAGGGCAAAGGCACATTTTGAAATGGCCTTTCCACTTCCCAAGCACACGCTTGCGTGCTCTCTCTCTCCCTCTTAATCTTTCTGTCTCTTCCCAACACACAATTAATACTTAACAGGTTATGGCTGGCGTTTTCTTAACAACTGAGGACTCCAAGCCTTTGTCACCTACTTAAGATTAATGGTGATTGGACACATGACAGTCCTCCTGGCTAATAACCTCACTTTTGGCAGCTAAGCATTCCTCTTCTAATCTCAAGAAATTAAGATACTCTCCTTTCTTCAGTTATCCTTGGGCAGTAATTTTCACACTGTCGGTCCTGAAATCAATGCAATGGGTCATAACCAGAATTTTTTAAAAACACAGTGAAGGGCTTCCCTGGTGGTGCAGTGGTTGGGAGTCTGCCTGACGATGCAGGGGACACGGGTTCGTGCCCCGGTCCGGGAAGATCCCACATGCCGCGGAGCGGCTGGGCCTGTGAGCCATGGCCGCTGAGCCTGCGCTTCCGGAGCCTGTGCTCCGCAACGGGAGAGGCCACAACAGCGAGAGGCCCGCGTATCGCAAAAATAAATAAAATAAAATAAAACACAGTGAATTAAAAGAGAATTTAAAATATCAGACTATGTTGCATACATTAAAACAAATACGAGAACATTGTTTTAGTCATGCCTGTTTGTATATGCTTGTGTTGGCTTGCAGTGTAAAATGTATTTCCTATCGTGGTTCACTGCAAAGTTCTGAAGTCACTGAATTAAGATTATTGAAGGGCAAAGTCTTCAATTCACAGCCAAATTTTTGAAGGCTTGGCCTCCTGGCCTGGTGTCTAGGTGCTCTGCTGGACTTCAGGGTCCTTGCCTATCTCCATGTTTCCAATTTCTCAAAAACATTTCGATTCCTACTTCTATGCACCCAAGTGCTGCTCTCCTTCTGCCAGACCACCCTTCCTCCAACTGAGATTCCAGGCCTCAGAAAAGACATTACCTAGAGAGCCACTATGGTCCCTTCTGGAGCAGACTTTGCATCCTTATGTCTAGGAAACTAGCAGAGGTGGACCTGGGATCCATTGCACAGAAAGACTTTTGTTCTTTCCTTTTCCTTCTGGCACACCCACTCATACCTCCAGTCCTAGACCCACCAAACCATGGCTAGGGAATCTCTAAAATGGCAGGTGCGAGGGGATTATTACTGGGGTCCTGGGCCAGAGAACTCTCTAGAGAATCGTTATAATCTTGTCTGTTCTGTACATTCTTTTTTTTTTTTTTTTTTTTGCGGTACGCGGGCCTCTCACTGCTGTGGCCTCTTCCGTTGCGGAGCACAGACGTCGGACGCGCAGGCTCAGCGGCCATGGCTCACGGGCCCAGCCGCCCCGTGGCATGTGGGATCTTCCCGGACCGGGGCACGAACCCGTGTCCCCTGCATCGGCAGGCAGACTCCCAACCACTGTGCCACCAGGGACGCCCTGTTCTGCACATTCTTAGATAACAGTCTACTGACTTTTTTAAAAAAATAGATCTTTATTGGATTATAATTGCTTCACAATACTGTGTTAGTTTCTATTGTGTACCATAGTGAATCAGCTGTATGCATACATATATCCCCATATACCCTCCCTCTTGAGCCTCCCTCCCACCCTCCTTATCCCACCCCTCCAGGTGGTCACAAAGCACCGAGCTGATCTCCCTGTGCTATGCGGCTGCTTCCCACTAGCTAACTATTTTACATTCAGTAGTGTATATGTGTCGATGCTACTCTCACTTCACCCCAGCTTCCCCCTCCCACCCCGTTCTGAGTCTATAAGTGTTTCCTTTCCTGTGGTATACCCAGTCTAGTGCCTGCCTCCTGGTATAGTGCCTGACACAGAAAAATAGTGGCTCAGTAAATGTTTGT